>NW_006412377.1:0-1129 GCF_000296735.1 Chrysochloris asiatica
AGGGAATAGACACAGGATAATTTGGGTATTGGGGAGGGGGGCAACACACTAGTAGGGAGAGGGGAATGGAATAACGAGACAAATGGGAAAACAATTAGGCAGGTATGAATGAGCTAAATGGGACAGAGGTTAAAAGGGATGTAGGCACAGCCTTGGAACAACAGGGCTCTGGGATCCAGAAACTGGAACAGAGTTGGAATGGGGAAAAGGGGGGAATAATGTTGAGATACTTGGCTGACTTTTTTTTTTTTTTCTTTTAATGTTTTATTGTGAATTATATGGGGCAGATACGGGGCAGATGGGAGAACAATTGGGCATGTTTGAAAGGGCTAAATGGGACAGAGATAAAGCACGATATATGCACAGCCTTGGAACGGCAGGGCTCTGAGATACAGGGATTTAGTCATGGTTGGAATGGGGGAGGGGGGGATCCTGTTAAGATACTTGACTGTTTTTGTTTGTTTGTTTGTTTGTGTGTTTGTTTTAATCTTGGTTTCCCTTGCATTATAATATAGAGTAGACACTGGAGAGGGAGAGAAAGGAATAGTCAGAAACACCACACTAGAAGGCTTGTAAATCCGTCTTCTGCCTATGACTGATTGGAATATTTAAAATGGGGCTACAATGCACCCAGTGAACAAGGCTTCATGCGGAGCCTTTGCAATACATAAAACTATAGGTGGAAACTGGAACCACATCCAGATCTCCAGAGATGAGAAATCTCCACTTGAAAGGATGAGCACACCAGCCTGGAGTGGCTAGAAGAATAGAGAATACCTCTTGAAAGAAAGACCTGCAGGAAAAATGGAGGCAGATGGACTGTCACTACAAGAACAAACAAATCGCTTCCCTAGAAAACATCAAGGCAAATGGCCAGGTCCTCTCAATGCAGACCCCCTTCCAAGACTAAGACTCAATGGAAATGCATGCTCTGATTGGTCACCACACACATCACCGATGGGGGGAAGTGGAGTAACAGCAGCAATGAAGCGGCAAGCTAAGCCCTACAATGTTCAGTGGACTTCTGTGGACCCAGTTGGGGACCCGTTTGGCAAGCAGTGTGAAGAGACTTGGGGACTCTTTAACCATTTCCTTTTGGTACAATGACTCTGTGTATTCCTTCCATCTT
>NW_006412377.1:2434-8546 GCF_000296735.1 Chrysochloris asiatica
GTAGTTTATCACTCTTTCTTCCTAGTCTGTCTTTGTTTTGTAGCTCATCTGAAACCTGTCCACCATGAGTGACCCTGCTGGTTATTTAAAACACCGGTGGCATAACCCTCAGAATCACAGCAACTCAAACCACCACAGCACGACAGACAGACGAGTGGTGGCCGTTTGATTTTATGTCTATACTGTTTCTTTAAATTTCGATGTCAATCTTGATACAATCGTGATATAATCAAGATACAATCAAGATGTTCTCTCCTAATCCTATCAATCCTGGTACAATCAAGATAAGCTTTAGTTGCATAAGATCTAGTTATTATTTATCATGATATTAACACTATATTATGCTGCAAAATATTACTAGTGACATCGAAGCGTTTTTTAAATTAAGGAAAAATATAAGCTTAATTTACTTTATGATTTTGATTAATAGAAAATTTAGGAAATCTAAGTCTGACAATAAGTGAAATCTAATATGTTTTTCTGTGTAGTCTATGACATTAAATGCATTCCCATTTGTCAATACATATTTATCTTTTAAATGTTAAATGAAAAGCAATGCACTAGAAATGTTCTTTAAACTTTCATAAACAAATATACCTTTGCTAATTTGAAAGAAAAAAATTATAACTTCTGATTAATGTGAGAATGTTAATCAAGCTGCAAACTGTGTATTGATGTACAGACAAAATAAAGAAAAAACAAAACCATTCCTGGAAATGTCTGTTGATCATTGGTAATTGAAGTAAAATCAGATGAAGGATACGGATTTCAGATATATTGCTTTGATAGCTTCATCAAGCATTATCTGAAAATTGATAGTACTCTATTAAAAGCACTCATCTCTTTAAGATGTGATTATAAGTAAAAATAATAATAAAAAACATATAAGTGATGATTATGCATGAACAGCGAAGTTAAGATAACTAATAAAGAGGATAGTCAAAACAAGTTCCGTCATCAGCTTTAAATAGATCAGTTTTAACAGAAGTAAGTTTACAACATTACTGCTGAATTTTAGATGTTCTATTCCTTCTGTCCAATTACTGTCTACTAATGTAGTTCCAAATATAATTATGACCAAACATTTGTACCATTGTTTTAGTCCTCAAAGGCCCATCTAAAATAAATCGTGTGGTTGGACCTAGTCAATTTTCCCTGATTATAATTATCTGTCCTTAACCTTGGAGCTGAACCCTAATACCACTAGGGGGTTGTAAATGGATCTCATCTATTTGTAAGACCAGTCCAGGCATGAAAGGCAGCAGGAAGTTTAAAGACAACACTTCATGTAGGAGTCACAATAACAGACCTCAATCAATTCATTGTGTCATTGAAATGTCGGTTTCAGGAGATCACTAATTATGTCAATGCTAAAAGGAACCTGGTAGATATTTTCACTTCGAGGCTTATTGGTGATAAATACAACATACTTCTATTTATTTTACTCTTCCAGTGAAAATAATTGTTTTCTTTTTATAAAGTGGAAGTCAGGATTGCTTCCTAACATACTGAACCAAATAATCAGTGTTATGAATTGAATTATGTCACAAAACAAGGTATGTCAACTTAACTGGGCCATGCTTCTCAGTGGTGTGGCAGTTATATCATATTTTAATATGACGTGATCAGCCCTGATCTGATGCAAAAGGACTACAGTGAGATGCAATATACCCTTACTCGGGTCTATCACAGCGCTGATCTGATCTAAGGGGAGTTTACCTGGGGTATGTCCTGCATCATCTTTTACATTACAAGAGATAAAAGAGAGAACTTAGTACTACCTGGAAAGAAGAACCAGGAGTAAGTAGGTGCCCTTGGGACCCAGGCTTCTTGAGAGGGCTGTGCACCTTCTAGATCCAGGGAAAGATTGATGCCAGGACAGAGATGGCAGGCCCACAGATATGGAAAGAAGGCAAGGATCTTCCTCCAGATGTGACAGAGAAAGAAAACCTTCTCTGAAATTTGGACTTCTAGCTGGCACCCTAAATTTAAACTTCTAGCTTCCTTAATTTCGAGGGAATAAATTCCTGTTTGTTAAAGGCATCCACTTGTGGTATTTCTGTTACAGAAGCATTAGATAACTTAGACAGTCAGTAAGAAATCTTGAAATATTAATTGTTGTGTCAGCTTTTCCTAATCTTTCAGATATAGGAAATTCCAAGAAAATCACATTGCTGTGATTGAATTTAAGACTGCCATAACAATTTTCAATTTATGCCTTTCAAAAACACCTGCATTATAAACTGGCAGACAGTACCCAACTGACCTAGCCTCAATGGCTTGATAATCAGAACTCAACTAGATGAAGATAAAAAAGACAAAACAAAACTTTTTTGATAAAGGAAATGTGGGCAAATAGCTATAATTTGATGAACTTGACCTATACTCATGTAGGTAGCAATTCCAAATACCAACAGAGAGGGAAGGAATCTTCACATCAAGTATCAATGCTATCCCCTCTGTACACAAGGTAGACACTGGCTACCTAAAATGAGGGGGTGATAAAGGCACGAAGTGACTGGCTTACAAGGTTTCAAGAGGGAATTTAGTTTAAGAGAGTGTGGGAGAAGAGAGTCCCCACTAAATAGTTTTCATCTTGTCTAGATGGGTCTGGTTAAAAGAGATGGGTATAAGATTCTTATGATTCAATAATGAGTAATAGTTACATGACTAATTGCTACTGTCACAATTGTAAAGGTAGAAGTTTTGCAACAAAAACAGGAGTGGGTAATCTTACAGTCCAGAAACAAAGGACCTTAAGACCATCAAGGGAGAAGAGCACAAGTGGGACCTTATCCAGAGAAGCAGTGACACCAGAAATGGAGGCAGAGATGGGGACGTGGAGAGAGGGAGCAGCTGAAGACTCTAGATTCATGGGAAGAGAGGGACTGAGAGCTGGCATCCAGAAGGCAGACTTGCAGAATGTGCCCTTTGGTGGTATAAATTATTATATATGCTTGAGTGTTAAAAAAAAAAAGAGCTTAAGTGAATAGAGAGAAATACTGTTAACTGATGGTACATGGAGGGGATTATAAGCATTGTAATGAAACTAGGTGTATGATTTGTTGAAAGTGAAACTGATGATCTGTCCTGTAAACTTTTACACTAGCCACAATAAAAACTTTAAGACACACACACACACACACATAAACCTGCATTAGAGGCATCATTTTGGAAGCATAAACTTTAATTTTTAAATAGGGCTTTGTTTGGCTCAAAGGTACTTAGCAACCAAAAATTTGGTAATTGAAAGTCTTGAGTTGATGCCATTTCAAAAGACTAGGAGAGAGAATCAACAAAAGGTTAGACTGGATGACCATTAAGGGAAGATTAGAGCATGGTCAGCTGGGCTGGGGAAGAGAGGAGAGGTTGATTTAGAAAGACTAAATAGGACTAAGAAGTCTTGGTTTGGCACTGTGGGCTAATGCGCTGGACTGCAAAGTTGGTTTGAACCACAGGTCAGTGGTTGAAGCTCTCCAGCCGCTCCTCGGAAGTCCTATACAGGGTTGCTATGGGTCACAATAGATTTGATGGCACTTAACAACAACAAGTAGGACAGTAAGAAAAGGGGTAGAAGAGAACTGTGGCTTGCAACCCCAGTAAGCTGTAGAAATGTGAGTTGGTGCTTGCAGACCATATGTGATCATGTGCATTTGAATGATGCTTGCCTATACTGAGTAGCCACACTCACCATAGAGCATGGTTGTGATGGTTAATGACTTGTGAAGGAAAATCACTTCTAAACCTCTTAGCTCTCCTATGATTCAAAAACTAAAAACTAAAACAAAACCTATTATCCAGTCTGATTTATGGTGAAACACTCATGGTGACCCATGTGTATCAGAGTAGAACTGTGTTCTGTAGTACTTTCAATGGCTGTCATCTTTGCAGCTGTCAAAAATGAAATGGAGTGCATAAAGACTGATATCCTAGCATTAGGCAAATCTGCTTTACAAGACCTTTTTAAAGTGCTCAAGAGCAGTGATGTCTGTTTGAAGACTAAGGTGTGCCTGACCCAAGCCATGGTATTTTCCAAAACCTCATATGCATGCAAAAGTTGGACAGTGGATAAGGAAGACTGGAGAAGAATTGATGCATTTGAGCTATGGTGTTGGAAGAAAATATTAAAAATACCATGGACTGCAAAAGAACAAACCAGTCTGTGTTGGAAGTAGAGCCAGAGTGTTCCCTGGAAGCCAGAATAGCTGGACTTTATCTCTCAAACTTCAGACATCTTGTCAGGAGGGACCAGTTCCTGGAGAAAGGTATCATGTTTGGTAAAATGAAGGGTGGGATAAAAAGAGAAAGGCCACCAACAAGAAGGATAGGCACGGTGGCAACAGTGATGGACTCAAATGTAGCAACGATTATGTGGTTGAAGCAGGACTGGGCAATATTTCATTCAATTGTTCATAGGGTCACTATGAGTTAGTATCGACTGGATGGCACCTAACAACAACAACAGTGAGCTGCTGTGGGCAAAGATAGTCTTTTTACAGGACACTATAGATGCCAGACCAACTACTTCAACCATATAGCAAGAAGACGGCCACTTCTCACTCCCCGGAACATGGAAGTGTTTAGTGAGAAGCCATCTGAAGGTGTGTCTCCACCAGCACCCACAGGCTCCAACAGCCGGACTTTTGATTTCTCCCCTCCAACGTCTGTCTATACAAAATCTAGCAAGTCTGCCACCAACTCCTCCACAACGACTGGCTGCCCCCACCTGAGGACAATTGAAGTGCTTAACGAAGCGCGCTATGAGAACTGTTTAACTCTTAAAGAGCTGAGACAACTCCAGAAACTCTTTGTTGCTTTGCTTGTCAGGTATTGGGAATGGGATTCAACAGATGTTCCTATTTTTGTAAATAATTCTCAATTGCTGGGAAGTCAGTCAGAAGTCTTTATACAGGATTCCCTAAATAATTTTCTTGTAGCTTTGTTAAAAAAGGTGTTATCTACTCCCCCCTTCTCTATAGCAATTATCATGTATATTGTACTAATTGTTTTCTCTCCAACTGTATTACTGCCTCTTCCTCCCCAAATGTTTATGTGATTGTACGCCAGCCGCCATATGTTTTGCTTCCAGTAAATGTTACTGGCTCTTGGTTTTCTAATCCAGGGATTGAGGCTATCCATCGTACTGCCCTCTCCCTCAAGTGTGCGAAACGTTTTGTTGCAGCTCTTATTCTGGGGATTTCTGTGCTTATTGGTATCATTACCTCCTTTGCACTCTCGACCACTTCCCTTGTACAATCAGTCCATACTGCGCATCATGTTAATCAGTTCTCTAAAAATGTTAGTTTAGCCCTGATGGTTCAGGAAAGAATATATAGGGGATTTCAGGATCGCCTCAAAGCATTAGAAGAAGCAGTTCATTTTATGGGCAATGAGATTCAAAATATTAGATTCTGTCTCTCAGTTCAATGCCACTCTCTTTTTAAATGGGTTTGTGTTACTCCCCTGCCTTATAATGAATCAGAACATGAATGGCAGGGGATTCAGCAGCATCTTAAAGGTCTCTGGAATAATTCCCGATCGTCTATGGATATTCAGCAATTGCATGCTCGGATATCTGACATTAGTAATTCCCATGTTGGTTTGGCCTCCCTTGATGAAATGGCCACTGCCTTCTCAGTCTCTGTTCAAAAATATGTGTTAAGTCTATAAATTGGCACACTTTCCTGCAGAGTGCCACAATTATTGGAGGACTCATTCTTTGTCTCCTTATTCTCCTTCCAGTTATCATCTCGCTGCTAAGACACTCCATTTCAGCCCTCACAGTTGACGTTCGCTCCCTGCAATTAAAACAAAGAGGGGGAAATGTCGGAGATGGCATATGTAAGTTCTGAGAAGCTGAGGCCCTGTGACAATGTAGACGAAAATCCAGTCATTGTGCCCTCCTCAGAATTGTCGGCCATGGACCCTGAGGGCCAAGGAAGTGACCCCTTGAAGTCCCTGGTTCATAGGTCTTTGCGAAGTCACTGTTGGCTACCTTTGTACAATTCTCTCTGGTTGTTATATTGTTAATTCTGTACTTGTTCTTTATGTTTCTAACTCCAATGATTGTAGCTTCTGGGAAAATGATGTACTACACTTTGCCTCTCTTAAT
>NW_006412378.1:0-4842 GCF_000296735.1 Chrysochloris asiatica
GTAGTCCTAAAACCACCCACTCATTCATGCCAAGAAATTTGAAATACAGCTACCTGAACAACTGATTGGAAGCAATCCATAAATGTGTTAATTTCAAAGAAAGGTAACTTAACTGAATGCAGAAATCATCAGACAGTTTCATTAATATCACATACAAGCAAAATTTCACTAAATATTAAAAAACACTGCAATAGTATGTTCACAGGGACCTGAAAGAGGTTCAAACCAGATTCAGATGATGATGTCGAACCAAAGATATCATTGCTGATATGAAATGAATCTTGGCTGAAAGTAAAGAATACGAGAAGAATGTTTGTCTGTGCTTTATTGATTATGGAAAGACTTTTGACGATACGTATCATGACCAGCTACTGATAATATTGCAAAGAATGTGTAATCCAGACCACTTCATTGTGCTCATGAGAATTCTGCATATAGACCAAAAGGCAATAATTTGAACAAAACAAGGAGACATTGAATTTGTTAAAATCAGGAAAAGTATGCACCAGGTTTGTGTTCTTTCATCATAATTATTCAATTTATATGTTGAGCAAATCATCCAAAAAACTGAATTATATGAAAAAGACCATGGCCTCAGGGTTGGTAGAATACTCATTAAAAACCTGCTGTATGAGGATAATGAAAAATTTTATGGAAATATTTTTTGCTTCATCGGCTTAGACAATGTCACCCAGTGGATTTCTACCTCTCACTCCCCTTATTGATTCTGCAGCTTTAGTTATGAGGTAAGTAAAAGGAAGTAGGAGGCTATGCCAGATACCTGTTTGCATCACTGCATTCTAATAGACAAGATTCTGTTTTGATTGCTTGCATGGTAGGGGTGTTTTAATCTTCTCAGCCTCACAATGTAGGAAGCAAAATAGAAATCAGAACAAATGAGATTGTGGCACACACTAATGGGGGAAACTTGTTAGTATTCAAGATTTTTTTCCTATTTAAAACCAATACAATCAAAGATCTGATAAATATTTTGTGCCTTTAATGCATGATTAAAGTCAGATTTAAACCACCACTCATCTGTCACTTTGTCATTAAGTGGTGGCTTGCATGTTGCTATGATGCTTAAAGTTACCCTACCAGTATTTCAGATACCAGCAGGGTGAGCCATGGAGGACAGGTTTTATCAGACTCTCCAGAATAAGATAGACTAGAAAAAAAGTCATGAAAATTTTCTGAAAAAATTGACCTGCAAAAAATTTATGAATAGCAACAGAACATTAATTTGTATAGTGCTGAATGTGTCCCTCAATTTGAAAGTTACTCAAAACAAGACTGGGGAAGAACTGTGTCCTCAAAGTAGCATCAATCAAAATAATTTAAATAGAATAATGCTTTGGGGACCTTTATTTACTTTATTTGCATAACTCAAAATGACATGAAACACTTGCAAATATCCACCAATAATTAGAACATGGGATATAGAAAGTATGAATCTAGGAAAATTAGAAGTTGTAAAAAATTGAATGGAATGCATAAAGATCATCATTTTAGGCATTTAAGAAACTGACATGGACTGATATTGACTATTTTGAATGACACAATCATATGTTCTACTATGCCAGGAATGACAAATTAAGTAGGAATGGCATCACATTCATGCAAAAATAACATTTCAATGTCTATCCTAAAGTACAACATTGTCAGTGAAAGGATAATACCCATATGCCTAAAAGGAAGACCTTGTAGACGTATATTGAAAGTACGTCTACAAGTTGGTGAAGAATATTGAAAATACCATGGACTTTCAGAATGATCAAATCTGATTGGAAGAAGTACAGCCAGATTATTCCTTAGGAATAAGGATGGCAAGACTTTATCTCTCATTGTTCAGACATGATGTCAGGAAGGACCAGTCCCTGGAGAAGGACATCAAGCTTAGTCAACAAAAATGAGACTGCTTCCCACCCCCAATGGGATGAATTTACACAGTGACAACTATAATGGGCTCAAACATAACAATTGTGAGTATGGTGCAGAATGGGCCATTGTTTTATTCTCTTGTACATGCAGTTCCTATGAGTCAGAACAATGACAACAAGGAAGACCAGTTAATATAATTAATACTCAAATTATGCAGGAAAACAACAACATGGAAGACCAGGTAATATGATTACTGTTCAAATTTGTGCATCAATCGGTAATGCCAAAGATTAAGAAATTGAAGATTTTTACCAAATTCTACAGACTGAAATTGATCAAACAGGAAAGCAAGATCTATTAATAATTACTGGAGATTGTAACGTGAAAGTTCAAAACAAAGATGAACCTGTGGTTGGAAAATATGGTCTTGGTAATAGAAATGACTCCATAGATGGCATGATAGAATTTTGTAATACTAATAATTTATTCATGGCATATACTTTTTTACAACAATAGAAATACAAATGGAGACTGTACAAATGGACTTCACTAAATGAAATTCACAGGCATCAACGACATCTGTAGAAAAATGGAGACATTCAGTATCTTCAGTAGATCAAAGCCAGGTGATGACTGTAGAATAAGCCATCATTTACTCAAAGCAGTTTTACTTGAAGCCACAATCAATGCCAATAAAGCAGATGTCAAGAAAGTAAATAATACATTGTATTAGAGAAATCTGTTGCTGCAAAAACAAACAAACAAAACTCTAACAGTACTAAAAAGCAAAGATGTCACTTTAAAGACAAAGGTGAGCCTGATCTTAATCTTAATCTTTGTATTTTCAATTGCCCCATGTGCATACAGAAACTGGATAATGGATAAGTATGACAGAAGAAAAACGGATGCATTAGACGTATGGTGTTGACAGTACTATGGACTTCCAGAAGAAGAACAAACCTGTGTTGAAAGAAATACAGCCAGAATGCTCCTGAGAAGTGAGAATATCAAGACTTTGTCTCATGCATTTAGTAAATATTATCAGGAGAGACAACTCCCTGGAGAAGGAAACCATGCTTGTTAAAGTGAGAGTCAGAAAAAAAGAGGAAGATGCTCAATGATGGATTGATACAGTGGCTCCAACAATGGGCTCCAACAGGAACAATTGTGAGGATGGTACAGGACTAGGCAATAGTTTGTTCTTTGTACAAAGAGTTGCTATGAATCTAAACCAACTATATGACACTTAGCAACAATAATTAGTGCTTGAACATATTTAAAGAGAAAATAGTTCTATTAAACAAAATTTTAAACTAAGAACAGAGATAAGAAAAGAACTAATCAATGAATACTTTAATATTTATACCTGGATGATGTAGTCTTGGTGTTGCACTTTGGGCCAATGCTCTGGACTGCAAAGTCAGTTTGAGCTGCAACATTGGTGGTTCAAACTCACCAACTGTTCCTTGAAAAACCTATACAGGGTTGCTAAGGATCCAAACTGAGTCTACAGCACTTACAACAACTTTGATAATAAGTGTAAATAAAAGTATTTATGAATTTCCAATTGGTGTTTGAGATTTAGATGAAAAATATGTTTCAATGCCATTTCTTTTTGTGTTAGCTAAGTATATTGGGAAAATAACTTAATGGGGATATAGATTCTGTAAGTGGCCAATGAATTAAGCTTTGCTTTTATCTATGGCAATACTGGTATTTAAGTTAAGATCCTATGTAGTAGAATCGTATACTAGTATGTTTAGGTTGCAAACATTTAAAAAAATTTTTTTAAACATTAGAATATTTTCATAAATATTATATTAAATTAGTTTGAAAGTTGGATTTATGTCATGAGAAATAAAGTATTATTTTATGAATAAGATAACATAAAATATGACCCCATATCAATATTTTTTCAGGTAACAAACATTAAGTGAGCACCTTTGTTGGTGAGAATGCTTGAAGTAAGAATTAAGCAAAGGGTAAATAGATCAGGAATTTTGGTTAGCAAATGTTTTCAAATAAAATTGGAAATTTTGAGTTAAATATAACTTATTAATATGATTATTGAGGTGATATTGTCACTTCAATTATAATGTCATTAGATCCAAATTTATCTAATTTTTAGATTTTTAAGATGAGAACTATTAGTCATAATAAAGTAATAATTATAATGATACTAAGATTTCAGTGTTTATTAAGCATTTATCCTGTTTAACTACCCAATAAGGTGCCACTGTTACACATGAAGAAACTGAGAATACTCAACTTGGCCCCAATCATGTTGTTAGGTACCATGGATTCATTTTCAACTCATAGTGAGCCTGCACACAACAGAATGAAGCAGTGCCATCCTCATAATTGTTATATTTGAGCCTACTATTGCTGCCACTGTCAATCCATCATGTTGGGGATCGTCACCTTTTTTTGCTGACTCTTACCTTTACCAAGCATGATGTCCTTTTCAAGAAACTCATCCCTTCTGAGATTATGTGCAAATTAGATAAGACAAGGTCTCACCATTCTTACTTATGAAAAACATTATGACTCTACTTATTCCTATACAGATTTGTTAGTTCTTCTAGCAGTTCATAGTACTTTCAATATTCCTCAAAACACCATAATTCAAATGCATCAATTCTCTATGGTCTTCCGTATTCATTGTCCCATTATGTATGTGCATATGTCACATACATAAAAGGCAATTGAAAATACCATGGCTTGGGTTAGGCGCACCTTAGTCCTTAAAGTGAAATCTTTGATCTTTAACAATTTAATGAGGTCTTTTGAGGCAGATTTGCTTAATGGAATGCATCATTTGATTTCTTGACTGCTGCTTCCTTGAACATTGATTGTGAATCCAACCAAAATGAAATCTGCAAACATCAATATTTTCTGTGTTTATCATGATGATATTTATTGGTCCAATTGTGAAGATTCTCATTTTCTTACCACTGAAGT
>NW_006412378.1:5128-6057 GCF_000296735.1 Chrysochloris asiatica
TCTTTTTCACAGTCTGCCCTTGGCCCTATTTTGACTGATTATATGGTGCTTTTCCACCATCTCTTCCAGTGGACATAGTCCATTTGATTTCTGTGTATTTCATCTGATGAGGTCCATTTGTATAGTCATATTTTATGTTTGTTTTTTTCAAGAAGGTATTTGTAGTGAATAAGTTATTGGTCTTGCAAAATTCTGTTATGTGATTTCTAGCATCATTTCTATTATTAAGGCTGTGTTTTTCAATTACTGATCCTTCCTCTTTGTTTCCAACTTTTGTATTCCATTCACCAGTAAGTATCAATGCATCTTGATATCAGGTTTGATCACTTTCAGACTGAAGAATTGATTGAATTCTTCAATTTCCTCATCATTGGTATTAGTGCAGAAAAGTATCAAAATAAGATGGACAATGTATCCAGAGTCACTGTACCAAAATGAAGTAGTCAATGTTCAAACATTTCATATGATTAAGAACCAATGGTACTGAAGAAGTCCAAGTTGCACTGAAGTCACTGGCAAAGAACAAGGCTGGAATACAAAGTAAAAGCTCTCAACAAACTGAAGCAACACTGGGAGCACTCACTCATCTCTGATAAGACATTTGAAAGACAGTTACCTGGCCAACTGATTGGAAGTCATCTATATTTGTGCCTATTCCAAAAAGAGTTGATCCAGCAGAATGCCACATTCATTGGATAATATCATTAATACCACATGCAAATAAAACTTTGCTATAGATGAGTAAAAAACAGCTTCAAGAGTATATCCACAGGGGCCTGTCAGAGGTTCAAGCTAGAGTCAGACAAAGATGTAGAAAAAGGGATAATATTACTTGCATTAGATGGATCTTGGCTAAAAGTAGAGAATACCAGAAAGATGTTTATTTATGCTTTATTGACTATGCAATATACTATGGATAACATTGTGAA
>NW_006412378.1:7087-8197 GCF_000296735.1 Chrysochloris asiatica
TGGTGGTTCAAGCCTACCGGCTGCTCCTCATAAACCCTATACAGGCTCACTATCAGTTGGAATCAACTGGTGGTGGTATGCTGTGGAGTCAGTTCCGACTTATAGAGACCCTGCATAGAGTTTCTGAGGCTGTAAATCTTTATGAGAGTAGAAAGCCTCATCTTTCTCCCATGCAACCATTGGTAGTTTTGAACTGCTGACCTTAAGGTTAGCAACCCAATTCTTAACCACTACACTACCAGAGTGCCTTGGAACCAACTAGACAGCACTTGACAACAATTGTGAGTACTACCAAAATACTTAAACTCTAAAGCCTTCCCTTCTTAGACCATAGAACATTATAAGCTATCTTTTGAATGCCACACATGCCACTTAACTGTTTACCTTGCCTCCATTCTTGTGTCCCTACAATCCAATTTCCATTTTTTAGTTAGAGAAAATCATTTAATATTCTTTGTATTTATTTATTGTATGCTCTATTGCAAATCTTACTAAAATATAAGATCTGTGAAATCAGAGAATTTCTTGACTTTCTTGTTCATTTTTGTATTTCAGCACCTAAAATAACACATAACCATGGTGCATAGGAGTAAAAAGAAAAACAGAATGAAAGAGAGGAGGAGGTTGAAGTTGAAATGAAATAAAGGATAAATGGAAGAATTAGAGAAAGAAGAAAGTATGGAGGAGAGGTGGTGCTTGATGGTGGCTAGGGTGGAAGTGTAGTGAAGTTCACTGCCAGCCATACCACAGAATATCAGGCAAAGCAGATCCAGGGCAGAGCTCCAAAACTCGGAACCACATAGCTAGGAGAATATTTTTAAAGTTTGAAGGCTTATAGCTAGTGGAACTTGAAACTAAAGTAAGAAATCACATACTTTTGAATCTGCTAGGCTTGGAGGATAGGAGCCAACATTTAGGTAAGACCGAAAGGCAAGACAAAGCAGGTGAGCAGAAACACCATGGAAAAATGCAGTGAGAACCTTGGAGCAAAGGTGGACAATATACTTTGTAGGTTTTGCTTTGTTCTGATGTTCTTGTTTTGTTTTGTATCTGGTCATTGGCCTCCCCACTATTTATACATCTTCATTCTGGTGAGTAAAGGGAGTGCCC
>NW_006412379.1:0-624 GCF_000296735.1 Chrysochloris asiatica
TATGGCCCAATCATTTATTTTGACTACTTTTGTTTGTATAGTTTTTAAAATGTTTGGTAGTCTGTGTAAAAGCTTCACATTTGTCTTCATTTTTTCATTCATGGCCTTCATAATTCTGGGATTCACATTTAGGTCTTCAATCCATGTTGACTTGGTTTTTGTATAAGGTGTGAGGTAAAGGTCTTGTTTCAGTCTTTTGTATATCACTTTCCATGTCTGCCAGCACCATTTGTTGAAGAGACTATTTCCTTCCCATGTAATATACTTAGGCACTTTGTCGAAAATCAGTTGGCTATACGTGGATGGGTTAATTTATGGATTCTTGATTCTGTTCCATTGTTCAATGTATCTTTCATTGTACCAGTACTAGGCCGTTTTGACCACTGTAGCTGTGTAGTAAATTTTGAAATCGGGAGTGAGAGTTTTCTAATCGTATTCTTCTTTTTAAGCAGTGCTTTGTTTATCCTGGGTCTCTTTCCTTTCCATATAAAATTTATAATTGCTTTTTCCATCACTTTGAAGAATGTCATTGGAATCTGGATTGGGATTGCATTATATGTGTAAATTGCTTTGGGCAGTATTGACATTTTCATAATGTTAATTCTTCCTATCCAGGAGCATGGT
>NW_006412379.1:724-1287 GCF_000296735.1 Chrysochloris asiatica
TATGGCCCAATCATTTATTTTGACTACTTTTGTTTGTATAGTTTTTAAAATGTTTGGTAGTCTGTGTAAAAGCTTCACATTTGTCTTCATTTTTTTCATTCATGGCCTTCATAATTCTGGGATTCACATTTAGGTCTTCAATCCATGCTGACTTGGTTTTTTATCAGGTGTGAGGTAAAGGTCTTGTTTCAGTCTTTTGTATATCACTTTCCATGTCTGCCAGCACCATTTGTTGAAGAGACTATCTCCTTCCCATGTAATATACTTAGGCACTTTGTTGAAAATCAGTTGGCTATACGTGGATGGGTTAATTTCTGGATTCTCGATTCTGTTCCATTGTTCAATGTATCTTTCATTGTACCAGTACTAGGCTGTTTTGACCACTGTAGCTGTGTAGTAAATTTTGAAATTGGGAGTGAGAGTTTTCTAATTTTATTCTTCTTTTTAAGCAGTGCTTTGTTTATCCTGGGTCTCTTTCCTTTCCATATAAAATTTATAATTGCTTTTTCCATCACTTTGAAGAATGTCGTTGGAATCTGGATTGGGATTGCATTATATGTGTA
>NW_006412379.1:3623-4674 GCF_000296735.1 Chrysochloris asiatica
ACCCTACATGGAGTCCCTCAAAGTAGAAACCAACACAACAGCACTTAATAAGATCAACAAGAATTATTTCATCATACAAATATGAGTAATTTATTAATCCCTCTCAAACTGATGAACTTTTAGATTATTTCCAGATTTTAAGTATTAGCAATAAAGCTACCATGAACACTTTTGTGTATATTTTTTTGAGGATTTATATTTTCATTTCTTTTTTATCAATACCTGGAGTGGAATTGCTGGGTCATAGACAATGTCTAACTTTATTTAAAAAAAAACAAAACCAAAAAAAAACCAGGCAAAATGTTTGCCACAGCAATTTTGCAATTTGATGCTGATTATTAGCAATGTTGTAAGGATCTCTGGTAGAGCAGTGGTTACAAATTGGGCTGGTAACCTCAGGTCAGCAGTTTGAAACTACCAGCTGTTCCACAGGAGAAAGATGAGGATTTCCACTCCCTTAAAGATTTACAAGCCTTGGAAACCCTGTGCAGGATTGCTATGATTCAGAACCGACTCCACGGCACTTAATGACAACAACAACATTAGCAATGTTACCAGTCACAGTTCCTACATATATTGACCAATATAGCTCCCTATCTAGAAAATTTAAATCCTAGATATTCTAGTGTTTTAAAATTGAATACTATTCTGTAGAACCTATAAGCTATTCATATATTTTCATTTGTAACATTTCCATTCAGTCATTCACCTATATTTTATTTTGACCTTTTTCTATTAGTAATTTATAGTGATTTTTTTTTAATATTCTGTATGCAATACTTTTGGTCAGATGTGTGTACTACAAATATTTTTTCCTAGTCTTCATCTCCATCAAGAGTCTTTCCGTTTGTCACACTGTGGTGACTTACATGTTGCTGTCATGCTGGAAGCTGTGACACCAGTATTTTGAATGCTGGCAGGGACACCAATTTTGGACAGGTTTCAGCTGCATTTCCAGATGAAGACATACTTGAAAGAAGGAGAGGCAGATTACTTATGAATTATTAGCCACTGAAAACCTTATGAATAGCAGTGAAACACTGTTGGATAG
>NW_006412379.1:6154-6777 GCF_000296735.1 Chrysochloris asiatica
CAATTATTTCAAAGGCAGCATATGATCATGAACCTATGGTACTGAAGGTAGAAGTCTAAAGTGCACTGAATGCACTGGCAAAGAACAAGGTTCTGAAGTTGATGGAAAACATATTGAAATTTTTCAACCAACTGATGTGGCAATGGAGGCACTCACTAATCTATGCCAAGAATTATAGAAAACAGTTACCTGACCAACAAATTGGAAAAGATACATTTTGGTGCTTATTTCAAAGAGAGGTAACCCAGTGGAATATAGAAATCATCAGACAATACCATTAATATCTCATGCATGTAAATTTTTTCTAAATATAATTCAAAAACAGCTGCAACAGTACATTGAAACCTCTGGAACTGCCTGAGTTTCAAGCTGAATTTAGATGAGAATGTGGAATGAGAGATATCATTGCTGATATCAGATGGATCTTGGCTGAAAGCAGAGAATACCAGAAAGATGTCTGTCAGTGCTTTATTGGGTATGCAAAGGCCTTAGACTGTGTGAATCATGACAAGCTATGGACAACTTTGCGAAGAATGAGTATTCCAGAACACTTAATTGCACTCATGAGGAACCTAAAGATAGATAAAAAGGTAGTTGTTCGAACAGAACAAGGGAACATCATA
>NW_006412379.1:9422-9905 GCF_000296735.1 Chrysochloris asiatica
TCTGGCCACTCTGATTTCTGAGAAGCATTCTGGCTGTACTTCTTCCAACATATGTATGTCTATTCTTCTGGCAACAATTGTTTGTTCTCCTCCAAAACCATAACTGAAATTCATAAATTCTTCCAAGATCTTCCTTATAAATTCTCCAACTTTCCCATGCATATGAGACTCTTGAAAATACCATGATTTGGGCCAGACACACCTTAGTCCTCAATATGATATCTTTGATCTTGAACACTTTAAGGAAGCCTTATGGAGCAGATTTTCCTAATGCAATACATTGTTCGATTTCTTAACTTCTGCCTCCATGAGTGTTGGTGGTTGATCTGAGCAAAATGAAGTCTTTGACAACTTCAATCTTCTCTCCATTTATCTTTATAGCGTTTATTATTCCAGCTATGAGGAAATTTGTTTTATTTACATTTAGATGAAATCCATACCTAAGTCTGTGGTCTTTGATCTTCATCAGTAAGAATTTTAAGT
>NW_006412380.1:0-1656 GCF_000296735.1 Chrysochloris asiatica
TCGGTTCCGACTCGATGGCACCTGACAATAACAACAACATCTCATGTTATGTGGGCAAAAATAGATTACAGTGGACAATGTCGGGTTCCATTCTCCATGGCTGATGTTGCTGTTGTTAAATGCCATTGAGTCAGTTCTGACTCATAACGACCCTATGTAGGATTTCTGAGGAGCAGAAACTGAAAGAGGACATTACAGTCATACTCATATTAGGCTACAGATTATTTCCCCCTTCTCTCTCTCCTGTCCCTTTTTGCAGTTATAGACTACAGTATCCAGTCTAGTTTTTGTTGTTGTTTTGGTGGTGTTGGGTTGTTTTGCTGTTGCTCTTTTATGCTCCCACTTCTACCTTTGGGGGACTCTTTCTCTCCTATATTACCCAAGAACAGACAGAAACTGCTGTCATATAGTCAAGCTACAATCACACTCTATAAAACACCAAAATCCAGGCAAGAACCAATACCAACTGCCAAATACCAGGGAGGCAGACAACACCTGTGAAAGTTACTCTGAGTTAAGCAATAAGAAGAGTGAAAAGGGAAGACCACATCCTGATCACATGTACCTGGAAGCAATCAGAAAGCGTAAAAAATACCAAAACACATACTCAATTAAGTATTAAGGCCACATATAAACATTAAACATATCCAAGAAGCAAAAACAGATGACCATATAAGCACATGTCCAGAAACAAGATAAAATGTCTTAGACAAATGATATAGAGGTAGACCTGGACTACATTCTGGAAAGAGGGCAGGCCTTGGAAATTCCTGAAAAGGAATTCAGAAAAAATGATTATAAAATGTTTCAAAACACTTTACAATGGAGTTGAGAAAAATAAGGAAGAAGTCAGGAAAGCACTAGAGGAACAATCAAATTAGATAGATACAGCATTGGAAACAACGCAAAACCTACAGAAAGAGGTCCAAACGAGCAATAATAGAATATCAGAAATAGACAAAGCACTGAAAGGGCAAATGCGTAGAATAGAAGACATGGAAAGCAGAACCAGTGATCTGGAAGACAAATCTCTCAATACCACTGAGATAGAAGACCAAAAGAAGAAAGGATAAAAAATTCTGAAGAAGGTCTAAGATTCATGTTGGACAACATGAAGAGGAATAACTTAAGAATTATCGGCAGTACAGAACAAGAGGAACCATACAAGTCCACAGAGGAAATAGTTGAAGAACTGCTGGAAGAAAGTTCTCTAACATCCTGAAAAGTGAAAAGGTAAAACATTTAAGAAGCTCACTGAACCCCAGGAAGGATAGACCCCAAAAGAAAATCACCGAGACATATCATAATCAAGCTCTCCAAAATCAAAGATAAGGAGACACTCCTGAAAGCTGCTAGGGAAAACAGAAATATTACATATAAGGTAAGCAAGTCAGATTAAGCTCGGATCTCTCAGCATAAACCAAGCAAACAAGAGGCAATGGGGAGACATATATAAAACCCTGAATGAAAAAAATTGCCAACCAAGAATCCTTTATCCAGCAAAGCTATCAATCAAATACAACAGTATAATCAAAACTTTCCATGATAAATAGAAGCTAAGGGATTTTGCCAAAGCCAACGCTGCACTACAAAACATCCTAAAGGGAGCTCTGTGGCCTGAAAACTAACAAGAACAGACAACAACCAGAGATTGGC
>NW_006412380.1:2301-3303 GCF_000296735.1 Chrysochloris asiatica
GAGACAAAAATAGTAGACAATCTTTCTCCCATTAACTTCTCAATATCTATCTGCACACCTCTACAGTGGTGACTAGAGGAGGGGCCTAAGTGAGCAGGCATCCCCACCCACTGCTGGAGGGACCTACGGCGCACACACACTGCCTGTGTAGCAAAGCGACTGGACGGGTGGCCACTGTTTCATTTTTGTTTCAAAGTGGTGGTTTTTGTCTCTGCTTTTATATTGCTTCTGTTTTTGGTCCTTTTGGTCACACACTTTTCCTGGAGGTGGAAGCTTTTTCTCCCTACATTACCCAAGAAGACACATCAATCATAGCCATATATCCAAGCTACAAGCATACCTCATAATATTCCACTATTGAGACAAGAGCCAATAACAGCTGCTAAGCCATACATGTGAAAAGGGAAGCCTATCTCCTGATCATATCCACCAGGAAACACCCAGGAAGCTTAATAACACAATAATAAACATCCATTTTAGCATTAAGAAAACACACATAACTACTGGAGATGACAAACAAAGATCTCAGAAACAACAAATCATTTCAAAACATGCCCCAAAACAGAAAAGAGTAATGGAGACAAATGCACTGGAGACAGACAAAGGCTCACAGAAGAGGAAGAGCGGGTTTTGGATTTGCCTGAGAAAGAATTCAGAAGAATGATATGGAAAAAAATGTAAGTACTCTGAAATGGGGTGGATGAAAACAAGGAAGAAGTTAGGAAAGTACAACAAGAGCAATCAAACAAGATGGATACAGTGTTGGAAACAATGCAAAACCTGCAAAAAGAGGTCCTGATGATTAATAATAAAATATCAGAAATGGACAATACACTAAAAGGGGAAAGGAGCAGAATAGAAGAGATGGAAGCCAGAACTAGCGAGCTGGAAGACAAATCTCTTAATACTGGTAAGACAGAAAAGCACGCAGAAAAAAAAGGATAAAAAAATCTGAAGAGAATCTAAGATTCATGTTGGATAGCATAAAGAGGAAAAATTTAA
>NW_006412380.1:4411-5924 GCF_000296735.1 Chrysochloris asiatica
CTGTTATTGCTGGTGTGAGATGATATCTCATTGTTGTTTTGATTTGCATCTCTCTAATGGCTGCTAATCGTGAACATTTCTTCATATGGTTTGTTGGCTGTCTGGATCTCCTCCTTGGTGAAGTGTTTGTTCATGTCTTGCACCCATTTTTTAAATGGGTTATTTGTCTTTTTCTTGTAGGGGTGTTGTAGTTTCCTATATATTTTAGAAATGAGTCCCTTGTGTGATGTGTCATTACAAAAGATTTTTTCCCATTCAGAGGGTTCCTTTTTTACTGTTCTGGTGAAGTATTTTGATGCACAAAAGTTTTTAATTTTTAGTTTGTCCAAATCATCTATTTTGTCTACTTTTGTTTGTGTAGTTTTCCAAATGTTTTGTAATCTATGTATTCCCTGAATTAGTGCCCTCACGTTTGTCCCTGTTTTTTCAATGATGGCCTTCATAATTCAGGGATTCACATTTAGGTCTCTAAGCTATGTGGAGTTGATTTTTGTATAAGGTGTGAGATGAAAGTCTTGTTTCAATCGTTTGCATATCACTTTCCAGTTCTGCCAGCACCATCTGTTCAAGAGACTATCACCTACCCATGGGATATATTTAGGTATTTTGTTAAAAATCAGTTGGCTGTATGTAGATGAGTTAATTTATGGATTCTCGATTCTGTTCCATTGACCCATTTATCTTTCATTGTACCAGTATCAAGCTGTGTTGACCACCTTAGCCATATAGTAAATTTTGAAGTTGGGAAGTGAGAGGTTTCCAATCTTATTCTTCTTCTTAAAGCAGTGCTTTGGTTATCCTGGGTCTCTTTCCTTTCCATATAAAGTTTGTAATTATTTTTTCCATCTCTTAGAAGAATGTCATTGGAATCTGGATTGGGATTGCATTATATATGTAGATTGCTTTGGGCAGTGTGGACATTTTCACAATGTTAAGTCTTCCTATCCAGAAGCATGGTATATGCTTCCATTTTTGTAAGTATCTTTTGGTTTCTTGTAGTAGTGTTTTGTAGTTTTCTTTGTATATGTCCTTTGTTTCAATGGTTATATTTATTCCTAGATATTTCAACCTTTGGGCGGCTGTTGTAAATGGTATTGCTTTCCTAATGTCCTTTTCAGCACTATCGTTTCTATTTATAGGATCATATCATCTGCAAATAGAGAGAGTTTTACTTCCTCTTTGTCAGTTTGGATGCATTTAATTTCCCTGTCTTGCCAAATAGTCCTTGCTAAGTCTTCGACCAAAATTTGAATAGAAGTCATGACAAAGGACATCCTTGTCTGATTCCTGTTCGCATATGGAAGGCTTTCAGTTTCTATCCATTGAGAGTAATGTAGGCTGTTTGTTTTGTATTTTCGCTATTAATTATGTTGAGGAATTTCCCTTCAATTCCTATTTGTTGAGTTGTTTTTTTTTTTCTTTTTTATCAGGAATGGATGTTGGATTTTGTCAAATGCCTTTTCTGCAAGTATCGATATGACCATGTGGTTCTTTTCTTTTTTTGTATTTATAT
>NW_006412380.1:9917-10388 GCF_000296735.1 Chrysochloris asiatica
ACTAGAGACACGTCAGAACAAAGTCTAGTAATCTGCTTTCCAGGAACCCATCAATGAAAATCCTATGGAGCACAATTTCTGCTACTATAACACAGGAGTTCTTTGGCTGTCTTTTTTAAAAATGTTTTATTGTGAATTATATGATAGTTTACATGAGAGAACTTTAGTTTTACATTCATTCTATAGTATATTGTTTCATTGCCATGGTTCCAATCCCCTCCATGCATCATCAACCGACCAAAGGGTATACCTTACAAACCCACCCCCTACACTCCGCCCCTCCCCCCCAGTCTTCAGCACACAGTCCCTCTCCCTCTCTGGATCCATAGTCCCCCAGCCACTTCATCACTCCATGTCATCGTCTCTGCCTCTGTTTCGGGCCTCGCTGCTTCTCTGGGTAGGGTCCCGCTCTCGGCTCTTCTCCGTTGATGGTCCTAGAGACCTCTGCTCCTAGACTGGAGAGTTAATCAC
>NW_006412381.1:0-505 GCF_000296735.1 Chrysochloris asiatica
TTGCTATATGCAATATATAGGAATGTTCAAGCAAAGTTTGCTCTTTTGCTCTAGATCCTACACCTGCTCATCTCTGTCTGATCCCCACTACTTGGAATTTGCAGCCTATTGCTTTTCCCAAATTCCAACTACAGTATCATAGTGTATCAGCACCCTGTCATTTGACCTGATGATTTACTTTTCTTGGTCTCTGCAACCACTTGGGTAGGAGCATCCTCCAGACTAACATTTGAACTACTGATTTGGAACATACTGTCCTTTACAGTTCTGTGAGTCATTTCCTTGGCAGTCTGTGAGTTCTGTAAAACACTCCAGTGAATTGCAGAAAGTTGAGTCATGAGGACATGATGATTGCTATCTGGGTATAACATCTTAGAAACATCAGAGACTTAGGTTTTTGTAACCTTCACCTCATGTGTACCAGCCTCATGCTGATCCTTCTAAAAGAAAAGATTCTTGCACACTGGGTGTAATGTTGAGGAAAATCAGTACTACAATGTGGTGA
>NW_006412381.1:2699-3780 GCF_000296735.1 Chrysochloris asiatica
CCGTTGAGTCTTAGTCTTGGAAGGGGGTTTGCATTGAGAGGACCTGGCCACTTGCCTTGATGTTTTCTAGGGAAGCGATTTGTTTGTTCTTGTAGTAACAGCCCATCTGCCTCCATTTTTCCTGCAGGTCTTTCTTTCAAGAGGTATCTTTTATTCTTCTAGCCACTCCAGGCTGGTATGTTCATTCCATGTAATTATTTATTCCCAACACTTTGAGCAAGTCATCATGTAATAAACTACATGTAATCATTGTTAATAAAAATTATATAATAAAGTACTCTTTTAACCTAAGTATTAGTAAGACTAGTTGAAAATTTCAAAGTCCATAAAAAACAAATTAGCATATATATGTTTGAAAAATCAAACTTTTCATTATTGGGTTGATTTCAACTGATGGCAACTTCATATGTTTCAGAGAAGATCTGCTTCATAGAGTTTTCTTGGCTGTAATCTTTAAAGGAGCCCTGGTAGCCTAGTGGTTACGATTTGGGCTGCTAACCCCAAGGTCAGCTGTTCGAAATTACCAGTGGTTCCATGGGAGAAAGATGAGGATTTCTACTACCATAAAGATTTACAGCTTCATACAGGGCCCCTATGAATCCGAATCAACTCTACGGCACATAACCACCACCACCACCACAAATATTTAAAGAATCAGATCTCTAGGACTTTCTTCCATGATGCTGCTGAATGAGTATGAACTATAACATATAGATTATTGATAAATGCATACTCCCAGTGATGTATGAGAATTAATAAAAAGAAAATTGTCCACCAGGATATCCGTAAAATTAATCATGCTGTACTGCAAAATCAGTTTGAACCACAGTTTGCCGGTTCAAACTTATCAGCTGCTCCTTGGAAACCCTATACAGCACTTAATAACAACAATAAATTTTTATCATATTATTAGACTTTGTATACTCAGAAATAAGATAGGTTTACATTTCAAAATGGAAATCCAAAGGCTTTTAATGAAAGAATACATAATATCATTTATTAGGATTTGTATAGATAATTTTAGGAAATTATTTGGGATTTATTTGTATTACCTAAGTCTCCTTGGTAAAGGAAAAAAAAA
>NW_006412381.1:4660-5320 GCF_000296735.1 Chrysochloris asiatica
AGCCTGAACTGCTGACCTTGCAGTTCAAACCAACTTTGTAGTCCAGGACATTAACCCACAGCATGATACCAGGACTTCTAGTCTCATTACAGTGTCATCAAAATAATGGCCCAATCGAAACAGTGGCTTCTTAGAGGATCTTCTGAGCCAGTTACAAATCAAAGTAGAAAGATGAGTTCAGAAGGTTGTGATGACTGTTTTGCAGGGATGTTTCAAAGGGTCAATCTTAATAGATTTTTCTTGATGGGCACAGGCCAATCACAGGGGCTAGGAAAAAGTTTTAAGAAAATTGAAAACTGCATTGGTGAGAAAAATGTTAATGTTGTGCCAAGGATTTTTTTTTTTTTTTTACCATAACAATAATGCGTCTGTCTGCTTATTCCTTGAGTATAGCAAGGGCTGTCCTAAAAGAATTTATTTGGGAAATCTTACTCCATTTTCATGTATGTTTGGTTTTACATCTTCAAATATTTTTTTTGGTTCAAAAACAGCAAAAATGAACATGATTTGAGTTCCTCTGGGATACTAAGACTGCCAATTTAAAATGATACAAGTCCAAGAGCACAGGATTCTTTGGAGAAATGTTAGACAGATAAACCTAGATGGAGGTTATGTCAAAAAAGAATAGTTTCAAGTTTTGACATTTTGTTTACTAAAGGT
>NW_006412381.1:7264-8363 GCF_000296735.1 Chrysochloris asiatica
ATTTTCCTATCTTGCCATATAGCTCTGGCTTTGTCTTCAAGCACAATATTAAACAGGAGTGGTGACAAAGGGCATCCTTGTCTAGCTCATGTTCACAGAGGGAAGGCTTTCAGTTTCCCTCCATTGAGAGTGATGTAGGCTGTTGGTTTTGTATATATGCTCTTGATTATGTTACGGAATTTCCCTTCAATTCCTACTTTGTTGATTGTTTTTATCAGGAATGGATGTTAGATTTTGTCAAATGCGTCTTCTGCATAAATTGATATATCGTGTGGTTCTTTTCTTTTTTCTTATTTATATGGTGGATAATATTGATCATTTTTCTAATGTTGAACCATTCTTGCATCCATGATGTGAATCCCACTTGATCACGATGTATTATCTTTTTGACGTGTTGCTGAATTCTATTGGCTAGGATTTTGTTGAGAATTTTTGCATCTATGTTCATGAGTGATATTGGTCTATAATTTCCTTTCTTAGTGCTGTCCTTCCCTGGTTTTGGTATGAGGGTTATACTTGCTTCATAAAATGTATTAGGAAGTTGTCCATCCTCCTCTATCTTCTGGAATAATTGGAGTAGAATTGGTGACAGCTCTTCCTTGAATGTTTGGTAGAACGCACAAGTGAAGTCATCTGGGCCTGATCACTTTTGGTTGGGAGTTTTTTGATGACCTGATCAATTTCTTTTTTGTTACGGGTCTGTTCAGGTTTTCTGCTTCACTGTCTGTCAGTTTAGGTAGGTCGTGTTTATCTAAAAATGTATCCATCCCTTATAAGTTTTCAAATTTGTTAAAGTACAACTTTCCGTAGTATTCTGTTATTATTCTTTTGATTTCCTTTAGTTCCCTTGTAACATCGCCCATGTGGTTTCTAATGCATGTTATTTGTGTCTTCTCCCTCTTTTCTTTTGTAAGGTTTGCCACTCGTCTGTCAATATTATTAATCCTTTCAAAGAACCAGATTCTTGTTCTGTTGATTCTTTGTATAGCGTTTCTGTTTTCAATCTCATTTATTTCTGCTCTAATCTTTATTATTTCTTTTCTTTTGGTGGCTGTAGGTTCCCTCTGTTGGTCTGTTTCTAATTGTTGTAGATGCTATT
>NW_006412382.1:0-3446 GCF_000296735.1 Chrysochloris asiatica
GGGTGCTGGCTACATGGCAGATGTGTCCAACTTGTCCATATACTGAGAGCCACCTCCATGGCACACAAAGCAAATGGGTTCATATACAGAGAGCTACCTACTTGGCAGATCAGTCTAACATATCTATGAACAGAGAGCTAGCTACATGGCAGACGTGTCCAAAATGTCCATATACAGAGAGCTAGCTACACGGCAGGGTAGTGGAAAATTTCCATATACAAAGTAATAGCAACATGGCAGATGAGTCCTACATGTCCATATACTGAGAGTTAGTTAACTGGCAGATGAGTCCAGCATGTGTATATTTAGAGGATTAGGTACAAGGTAAATGTGTCCAAATTGTCTATATACAGAGAGCTAACTACCTGGCAGGGCAGTACAACATTTCCATATACAGAGTTCTAGGTACATGGCAGATGAGTCCAACGTGTCCATACTCTGAGAACGAGCTACATGGCAGAGCAGTCCAACTTGTCCATATACAGTATACTAGTTCCATGACAGATGAGTCCAACATGTCTACATATTGAGAACTAGCTACATGGCAAACAAGTCAAATATGATCATATAAAGAGAGTTACCTACTAGGCAGATGAGTTCAACAAATCCATGTACAGAGAGCTAGCTATATGTCAGGTAAGTCCAACATGTCCACATACTGAGAGCAAACTACATGGCAGACAAGCCCAATATATTCATATACAGAGAGCTACCTACTTGGCGGAAAACTGCAACATATCCAAGTACACAGAGCTAGCTACTTGGCAGATGAGTCCAAAATGTCCATATAAAGAGAGATAGCTACATGGCAGGGTAGTGCATCATTCCCTTATACAGACTTCTAGCTACATGACAGATGACTCCTACATGTCCATATACTGAGAGCTATCTAAATGGAAGACAATTCCAATGTGTTGATATACAGAGAGCTAGCTAAGTGGCAGGGTAGTGCAACATTTCCTTATACAGAATTCTAGCTACATGGCAGATGTGTCCAACATGTCCATATACAGAGAGCTAGCTACATAGCAGAGTGGTGCATCATTTCCATATACAGAGTTAAAGCTACATGGCGGATGAGTCCAAAGTGTTCCTATGCTGAGAGCTAGCTACATGGCAATGTATAGAAACATTTCCATATACGGAGTTCTAGCTACAATCAGATGAATCCAACTTGTCTATATACAGAGAACTAACTTCATGGCAGAGTAGTGCATTATTTCCACATAGAGTTCAAGCTACATGGCAGATGAGTCCAACTTGTCTATATACTGAGAGCTAGCTACATGGCAGAGTAGTGCATCATTTTCATATACAGAGTAGAAGCTACCTGGCTAATGAGTCCAACAGATACATATACTGTGAGCTAGCCAGATGGCAGAAAAGTCCAATATGTACATATACAGAGAGCTAACTACCTGTCAGATCAGTCCAACATATCCATGTACAGGGAGCTAGCTAACTGCCAGAGTAGTGCAACATATCCAAGTAGAGAGAGCTAGCTAAATGGCAGACAAATCTAATATGTTCATGTACAGAGAGCTACCGACTTAATAGATCAGTCCAACCTATCCATGAACAAAGTGCTAGGTAAATGGCAGAGTAGTGCAACATTTCCATATACAGAGTTCTATCTGCATGTAAGATGTATCCAACATGTCCATATACTGAGACCTAGATAAATGGCACACAAGGCAAATATGTTCATATACATAGCGCTAGCCACATGGCAGGGTGTGCAACATTTCCATATACAGGGTTCAAGCTACATGCAGATGTGTCCAACATGTCCATATACTGA
This sequence comes from Chrysochloris asiatica, assembly GCF_000296735.1. NCBI lineage: Eukaryota > Metazoa > Chordata > Mammalia > Afrosoricida > Chrysochloridae > Chrysochloris > Chrysochloris asiatica. The sequence continues at coordinate 1,802 of NW_006412382.1, forward strand.
GAGCTACATTAATGGCATATCAGTCCAAAATATCCATACACAGAGAACTAGCTACAATTCGGAGTAATGCATCATTTCCATATATAGAGTTCAAGCTACTTGGCAGATGAGTCGAAATTGTTCATATACTGAGAGCTAGCTACATGGCTGAGTATTCCATCCTGTCCACATAAACAGTACTAGCTACATGGCAGATGTGTCCATCATGTCCATATACTGAGAGCTACATTAATGGCATATCAGTCCAAAATATCCATGCACAGAGAGCTAGCTACGTGACAGATAAGTCCAATGTGTCCACAAACAGAGAGCTAGCTACATGGCATGGTAGTGCAACATTTCCATATACAGAGTTCTACCTACATGGTAGATGTGTCCAACGTGCCCATATACTGAGAGATAGCTACTTGGCAGAGTAGTTCAACATGTCCATATATAGGGTACTAGCTACATGGCAGATGAGTCCAACATGTCCATATACTGAGAGCTATCTACATGGAAGAGTAGTACAACATGTACATATACAGGTTAATGGCTACATAGCACATAAGTCCAACATGGCCATCAACTGAGAGCTAGTTACATGGCAGACAAGGCCAAAATGTTATTATACAGAGAGCTAACAACTAGGCAGATCTGTCCAACATATCCATGTGCAGAGAGCTAGTTATATGGCAGAAGAGTCTAAAATGTCCATATACAGAGAGCTACCTAATGGCAGGGAACTGCAACATTTCCATATACAGAGTTCTAGGTACAAGGAAGATGAGTCCAACTTGTCTATATACATAGAACTAGCTACATGGCAGGGTAGTGAAACATTTCAATATACAGAGTTCAACCTGCATGCAGATGTATCTAACGTGTCCATATACTGAGAGCTAACTTTATGGCAGATCAGTCCAAAATATCCATGCACAGAGAGCTAGCTATATGTAAGATGAGTCCAAAATATCCATACACAGCGAGCTGGCTACATGGCACAGCAGTGTCTCATTTCCATATACAGAGTACAAGCTACCTGGCTAATGAGTTCAACAGATACATATACTGAGAGCTAGCAAGATGGCAGACAAGTCTAATATGTACATGTACATATGTCCAATGTATCCAGGTACAGTGAACTAGCTACATATCAGAGGAGTCCAAAATGTAAATATCCATAAAGCTAGCTATATTGCAGACTAGTGCATATTTCCATATACAGAGTTCTAGATACATGGCAGATGTATCCAACGTGTCCAAATACTGAGAGCTAAGTACAGGGCAAAGTAGTTCAACATGTCCATACAAAGGGTACTAGCTATAAGGCATATGAGTCCCACTTTTCTTTTTACAGTGACCTAGCTACAATTCATATGAGTCCCACTTGTCTATTTACAGTGACCTAGCTACATGGGAGAGTAATGCATGATTTCCATATACAGAGTTCAAGCTACATTACATATGAGCCCAAGGTGTTCATATATTGAGAGCTAGCTACATGGCAGAGTAGTGCCACATGTCCATATTCAGGATCCTAGCTACATGGCAGATGAGTCCAACATTTCCATATACAGAGATCTAGCTACAAGGCAGTTGAGTCCAACTAGTCTATATACAGAGAGCTAGCTACATGGCAGAGTAGTGCAACATTTCCATATAC
>NW_006412382.1:4356-6356 GCF_000296735.1 Chrysochloris asiatica
AGTCCAAAACGTCCATATACAGAGAGCTGGCTACATGGAAGATGATTCCAAAAGGTCCATATAAAGAGAGGCAACATTTCCATATAAAGTGTTCTATCTACAAGGAAGATGAGTCCAACATGTCTATATACAGAGAGCTAGCTACATGGCAGGAAGTGCAACATTTCCATATACAGAATTCTAGCTACATGGCAGATGATTCCAACATGTTCACATACAGAGAGCTAGCTACATGGCAGTGTAGTGCAACATTTCCATATACAGAGTTCTAGCTACATGGCAGATGTGTCCAACGTGTCCATATATTGAAAGCTAACTACATGCAGACAAATACAACATGTACAAATACAGAGTGCTAGCTACATGGCTGTATAGTCCAACAAATCCATGTAAAGAGAGCTAGCTGCATGTCAGACAAGTCCAAAAGTTCCATATACAGAGAGCTGGCTACATGGCAGACTAGTGCATCATTTCCAAATATAGAGTTCTAGCTACATGGCAGATGTGCCCAACGTGTCCATGTACTGAGAGGTAGCTACATGACAGAGTAGTCCAACATGTCCATATACAGGGTACTACGTACAAGGCAGATGAGTTTATCTTGTCTATATACAGAGAGCTAGGTACATGGTAGACGAGTCCAAAATGTCCATATACAGAGAGCTAGCTAAATGTCAGAGTAGTTCAACATTTCCATATACAGAGTTCTAGCTACATGGCAGAAGTCTCCAGCCTGTACATATACTTAGACCTAGCTACATGGCAGACAAGTCCCATATGTTCTTATACAGAAAGCTAGCTACATGGCAGATCAATGCAAAATATCCATTCACAGAGAGCTCGTGACATGTCATATAAGTGCAAAATATCCAAATACAGAAAGCTAGGTACATGGCAGAGTAGTGCAACATTTCCACATACAGAGTTCAAGTTACATGGCTGATGTGTCCAAATTGTCCATAAATGAGAGTTAGTTACATGGCAGACAAGTCCAAAATGTCCATATTCAGGATACTAGCTACATGGCAGATGTGTCCTACGTGTCAATATACTCAGAGCCACCTACATGTCAGACAAGTACAATATGTTCATATACAGAGAGCTAACTACTTTGCAGATCAGTCCAACATAGCCATGTACAGAGAGCTAGATACATGGCAGAGGCATCCAAAATTTTCAAATATAGAGCGTTAGCTACATGGCAAGGTAATGCAACATTTCCATGCACAGAGTTCTAGCTACATGGCAGATGTCTCAAAGCTGTCCATTTATTGAGAACTACCTACATTGCAGACAAGTCCAATATGTTCATATAGAGAGAGCTACCTACTTGGCAGATCAGTACAACATATCCATGTACAGAGACGTAGCTACATAGCAGACGAGTCCAAAATGTTCAAATGTTCATATGCAGAGAGCTGTTCATATACAGAAAGTTAGCTGCAAGGCAGCGTAGTGCAACATTTCCAAATACAGATTAATAGCTATAAGGCAGATGATTCCAACTTGTCTATATACAGAGAGCTTGCTACATGGCAGAGTAGTTCAACATTTCCATATACAGAGTTCTATCTACATGGCAGAAGTGTCCAGCGTGTCCATATACTTAGACCTAGCTACATGGTAGACTAGTGCAATATGTTCATATACAGAGAGCTAACTACTTCTCAGATCTGTCTAACATATCCATGTACAGAGAGCTAGCTACATGGCAGACTAGTCCAAAATGTCCATATACAGAGAACTAGAGACATGGCAGGGTAGCGCAACATTTCCATATACCGAGATCTAGCTAAAAGCCAGATGAGTCCAACTTGTCTATATGCAGAAAGCTAGATACATATCCATATAGAGAGTTTTAAGTACATGGTAGATGTGTCCAACGCGTCCATATACTGAAAGGTAGCGACAAGGTAGAGAAGTCCAACATGTCCACATACAGGGTACTAGTTACATAGCAGATGAGTCCAACATGTCCAAATACTGAGAGCTAACTACAA
>NW_006412382.1:7941-8934 GCF_000296735.1 Chrysochloris asiatica
GTCCATAAATGAGAGCTTGCTACATATCAGACGAGTCCAAAATGTCCATATGCAGAGAGCTCACTACATGGCAGGGTAGTGCAACATTTCCATATACAGTGTTCTAGCTACATGGCAGATGTGTCCAACATGTCCCTATACTGAGAGCTAGCAACATGGCAAGTAGTCCAACATGTCCATATTCAGGGTACTAGCTACATGGCAGATGTGTCCAACTTTTACATATACTGAGAGTCTCCCACATGGCAGACAAGTCCAATATTTTCATTTACAGGGAACTACCTACTAGGCAGAGCAGTCCAGCATATCCATGTACATAAAGCAGGTTACATGGCAGATGAGTGCAAAATGTCCACATACAGAGATCTAGATACGTGGCAGAGTAGTGCAACATTTGCATATCCAGAGTTTTAGATAAATGGCAGATATGTCCTACGTGTCCATATACTGACAGCTAGCTATATGGCAGAGTAGTCTAACATGTCCATATACAGGGTACTAGCTACATGGCAGATGAATCCAACTTGTCCTTACACAGAGAGCTAGATACATGGCAGGATAGTGCAACATTTTCATATACAGAGTTCTAGCTACAAGTCAGGTGAGTCCAACATGTCCATATACTGAAAGCTAGCTACATGGTAGACAAGTCCAATTTGTTCATATACAGAGAGCTATTTACACTGCAGATCAGTCCAAAATATCCATGTACAAAGAGCTAAATAAATGGCAGAGTAGTGTATCATTTCCATATACAGAGTTCAAGCTACATGGCAGACAAGTCCAAAATGTCCAAATTCAGAGAGATATCAACATGGCAGAGTAGTGAAACATTTCCATATACAGAGTTTTAGCTACTGGGCAGATGAATCTAACTTGTCTATATACAAAGAACTAGCTATATGGCTGAGTAGTGCAAAACTTCCACAATCAGAGTTCTAGCTACATGTCACATGTGTCCAACTTGTCCATGTAATGAGTGATAACTACATG
>NW_006412383.1:0-1006 GCF_000296735.1 Chrysochloris asiatica
CTTAACAACAACAATTGTCAGGATTGTTGTAATTTTTACACTGAGTTTCAATCCATACTGAAGTCAGAATTCTTGGATCATCATCAGCAAGTGCTTGAATCCTCTTTGCTTTCAATGCAAGCAAGGCTGTGTCATATGCATATCACAGTTTCTTGATGTCATGTTCTTCTTCATATAGTCCCATTTCTCAGATTATTTGCTCAGCATACAGATTTAATGAGTACAATGAAAGGATGCAACACCTTTCCTGACATTATACCAGACAGTATCCTCTTGTTCTAGTTGAATGATTGTCTCATAAGGTTTTTAATTTTAGCTATTCTGATCTTTTCATTTAAAGAAATGTCTGCTCCACTAAAAATATGCTGTTACTTTTTATAGATTTCTAATGCTTGGAAATACTTTCAAGTTTGCCTTTTATTTGCTTAAAAAGGGAAAGTCCAGGTTTTATCATTTGATTCCAAAAATCCAATAAATATACTTAAAGTTTCTTTCATTCTCTGTGAGTTCACTCTTTATTTCCTTGTGCTTCATTATTTTCTATGTTCTTTGAAAATTACTTTTGAGGATTGTATGAGAATTAGGCCAAACTCATCTTCCTTTGTAGAAAATTTGCACTTAATATTTTCAGGTACCTGCGGTATTGTTAGTCAAGAATCACTTTAAATCAAGAGCTTAGCTTGAGTTTTTGGACCATTTGAGAGATTCAACTCCGTCCTGCAAATATGTTTTAAGTAGCTTGTCATGGTAGTTCTTACAGATCTTTTTCTCCCTTTACCTTTTCTTCTTCCACAGAGAACCAAGGCAATATTTGAAGTGAAGGATGACACACTTACTCATCAGGCTTACTCCAGTTGTTTGCATCCTCGACTACAGTTAGAATAATCTGATTGTTGTTGTTATGCAATGGCAGACAGTGAGTCTGTTCTGACTCAAAGCAACCCTGTATAGGGTTTCTGAGGAGCAGCTGGTGAGTTTGAACCACCGAACTTGTGGTTCAAACTGA
>NW_006412383.1:2006-4082 GCF_000296735.1 Chrysochloris asiatica
CCTAACTCCTCAGAAATGGACTGCCCACTCTATCTTCCTAGTCATTCCTTATATAGAAGCTCTGCTGAAACCTGTCCATCATGGGTGGCCCTGCTGATTTTTGAAACATCTGTGGTATAGCTCCTAGCATCATAGGAACACTCAAGCCACCAGAGTACAACAAACTGACAGATATATGAAGATTTTCCTTGGAGGTAACAGATGTTATCCTATCACCAATAGTGTTGTACTTCAGTAAAAATATTGAAATGTTCCTTTTAATGATCAATGCAATGTCATTTCTCTACAATTTGTCATTATTGGCATAGTAGACCATATGATTGTCAATTCAAAATGGCCAATACCTATCCACTTCAGCTTACTAGTGACTAAGATCTCAATCTTTATTGGGTTTACTTCATTTCTGATGACTTCCAATTTTTCTAGATTCATACATTCCACATTCCAATTATTAGTAAATATCTAATATTAGAAAATATTAAGTGCAACATAAAATAAGAGGCGGTTGTTGTTGTTAGATGCCATTCAGTCAGAACAGATCATATTGACACTTTGTTTAATAGAATGAAACACTATTTGGTCCTGAAACATCTTCAGTCTTTCCTATGACTGAGCCCATTGTTACATCCATTGTGCCGATCAATCTTCCTCTTTTTTGCTGATTCTCTATTTTACTAAGCAGGATATCTTTTTACAAAATCTCTGCAACAAGAATACTGGATACCAAATGAAACAGACAGATGATAATCCTTGAACCCTGAGTTTCAGAGGAAAGTATAAAGAAGTGGATTGAATACTTACTACGAGAGTCAGCAAAGGAAGGAAACAGACTGGTTAATGGACTGCCGATCTTGGCGTAACTATCTTGAATATTTGCAAACAGTTTTGTAGGCTGTCAGGGGCCTAACAGCACAGATGCACACCAGTGATTGGCAATGAGAGAGACATGGTTCTTTTTTTATTCCCCATGCTCCCCTGCTGACTAGAAATTAGGCCAGCCCCCATCCTCATCCACCCCCTGCATAGCCCTTGCTCTCCAGAAGTGCAAAGAGATACAGTTGTGAGCCATGCCAGTGTGAGGCAGGTGCTGGCTGCACCACACTAACTCCTGAATCCAGATGTTCTCTGCTCCAGACCTGCAGAACCCACAGAGCCACCACACCAACCCTAGACTAAAAGAACACTCATAACCAGCCACCCTGTTTCCAACAGCCCTTAAGGGCCTGACAGAAACTGAACCCAACCACCTTAAGGGTCTACATGAAATGTTCAGGATTGGGTGCCCTGAACTTCAACAATACCTAGGCCTATAGAAACTCCATCTAGGGTTGGGAATGCTGCCATCTCATTGGTCCACATCCACTTCATGGATGTGTTGCTATTTATGTAAATCTCAGGTCATTGTCTGCTGTGGTTGGTTGTCAGTCCCAAGGACTCCCTTTAGTATTTTCTGCAAAGTTGGTCTGGTTATAACAAATTCCTTTCATTTCTGTTTATTTGAATATGCTCTAAATTTATAATTTTATTTGAAGAATGGTTTAGGTGTGCATATGATTCTTAGTTGACCTTTTTTTTTTCTTTCAGAGTTTTCTATATGTCCACCAATTGCCTTTCTTGCCTATATGGTTTCTACTGAGAAATCAGAGGTTGGTTTTAATAACTCTCCTTTGGGGTTAGCTTTTGTTTTTCCCGAGCTGCTCTCAGGATTCTTTGATTTTAGAAAATTTGATTATGATGTATCTTGGTGATTTTATTTTGGCTTCTGCCCTGTTTGGGGTTTATTCAGCATCTCTACTTCTTACCTTCTCTTTTTGCATGATATTAGGGAAGTGTTCTTCCAACGACTCTTCAACAATTTTTCTGTGTTTTCCTTTGTCTCTACCTTGTGAATTATTCTTCCTTGTGAACACTTGTGAATTATTCCTCTTCACGGTATCCCACATAAATATTAGACTTTCTTAGGATTCTTCCCTCCTCTTTTCTGATTGTTCTTCTACCTTACTAGTATTGAGAAATTTACCTTCAAGCTCACTAATTTGGGATTCAATTGATTCAAATCTACTCCTTTGGCCTTTC
>NW_006412383.1:5007-6880 GCF_000296735.1 Chrysochloris asiatica
TATGTGCCATGGAGTCAGTTCCAACTCATAGAGACCCTGTACAGGATTTCTGAGGCTGTAAATCTTTACGGGAGCAGAACGTCTCATCTTTCTCCCACGGAACAGCTGGTAGTTTCGAATTGCTGACCTTGTGGTTCGCAGTCTGACTTGTAACCACTACGCTATCAGAGATCCAGGGTACAATTCAGGATCAAAAACAACTCAAGACGCAGCAGTTCTCCAATCAGGAATGCCTCTTCTCTGCCATACTGCAGTCATTCCTTTTGTCTTCAGCCTCTCAGCAATGTGGTCTCTTGGCCTCTGCCCTGCTCAGGCACATGTAACAAAGTTCTTTTAGTCTGTGAATCCCCAAAGGGCACATTCTTCAAGCCAGTCTCCTACCCATAGGCACTCAGCTTTACTCAGTCCATAGGCCTAGAGCCCGGAGCTGCTCTGTCTCTCCATGCTACCACCTTTTCTGTCACCTCTTGCCATCACCTCTGCAGTGGCTATTTCTCTAGGTATGGATCTCGTGTGTCACTCATGCTCTTCCTTCTTGATGATCCTGGAATTTTCAGTCTCTGCTTCTGACATGGCTCCTTTATATCCTAGCTGATGGGCAAAACTAACCAATCCTAGCCTTAGATTCTTGTATACCTTATTTGCATGGTCCCACCCAATCACTTAAGGAGCTCTGGTAGTGTAGTGGTTACAAATCAGGCTGCAAACCACAAGGTCAGCAGTTCAAAACTACCAGCTGCTCCGCAGGAGAAAGATGAGGCTTTCTGCTCCTGTAAAGATTTACAGCCTCAGAAACGCTGTACAGGGTCACTATGAGTTGGAACTGACTCCATGGCACATAACAACAACAACCCAATCACTTGGTGTGAATTAAGAAGACTTTGGATACAAAAGCCTTATCAAGTAAATTTAAGGCACACAAGCAAATCAGCAAACAACAGTGATAAAATTAATAGCTAAAGCAGAAAAAGGAAGGTCACAGCTAGAAAAATAATAAAATAAACAAAAAGAGTGAAGTAGAAGAGAAAAAAAATTAGAGAAATTTCAAAAAAAAAAAAAAAAAAGCACAAAAACATAATTATGGGATGGGAAGGGATGAGTAAAAGTCAAAGAGAGCAGAGAATATTAAAGAAACACCAAGAGCAAAAGAAAGAAAGAAAAAGAATAGTGGGGATGTTGGGTGGAAAGAAACCAAATAAAAGCTGAGATAGAATATAAAAAAAAAAAAGAGAAAAAAGCAAGGGAAGATAAAGAGAGAAATAAAGGGTAGAAAAAATTGTTGTTATGTGCCATGGAGCAGTTCCAATGCATAGCAACCCTGTATACGGTTTCCAAGGAGTAGCTGGTGAGTTTGAAACAACAACCTTACAGGTTAAACTGACCTTGATGTCGAGTGCTCATCCTATGGCACCACACTAGGACTCCAAATAAATTTCCCTGACCTGGAATCTAACCAGGTGGTGAAAGTTGTTGGTGACCGCAAGTTTTGAGATTCTGAGGCCCCGTGTCATGGACGAAAATCCAACACGAAGGCCCCTCTCAGGATGAGCCATGGACCCTGAGGGCCAAAGGAAGTGTCCTCCTGATGTACCAGGTTCATTGGTTTTTGCGTACTCACTAGTGGGCTACCTCTGTATAATTTTCGTTGGTCTTATTATTCATTCTATGCTTCTAACTCCAGTAATTGTAGCTTCTCAGAAAATGGTTTCTTATGTGCCTCTCTAATGTCTCCACTGTGTTGGCAGTGTGTAAGGTCCTGGGAACAAATCTCTCTGAGGAACAAGCTCTGGCCACCTGGCAAGCATGTCAAAACTGTTCTTTATCAAGTTATTCAGTTATGTTTGATATTAACTTAATACATGAGCTCTTGATA
>NW_006412383.1:7730-8401 GCF_000296735.1 Chrysochloris asiatica
GGTGTTTTCTGTTCTGGTCACCCAATCTGGAAGTAACTCGTGCACACCCCAAAGAAGCTGGAATCAAGATCTTTCTGTCCCAGAGAGCAGCCAGAAGCAAGAGTTTCCACTTAGCTGACACTTCAGGTCTGGTGCAAGACTCACCTGAATCTTGGCACCAGGGTTGGTACAGTTGGTTCCCAGTTTACTTTGATGCAGCTCACCACTGCACCATTAGCCACTGTGCCGTTCTGACAACCCAGAAAACATGAACTTCACTGGGGTGTACACTGGTGGAGGCTGGCCACAACTCTATCTCTGATGGTCACCAGTATGCCTCTGGACCACAAAGTCACTGTCTTATCTCTAAAGTTGTTCATGACAGTTTAAGACGGCTGTGACGCATCTGGCCAGCTTTTTTTTTCTAACATCTGAAACTCAGAATTCCAGGACTAGTATTTGAGTTGTTTACTCTGGTTTTCCATATCTTTGTTGTAGAGGTTCTGTGTAGTGTTTCTGCCTAGTCCAACATCTTGCCACTTCTCCCACCAAATTTCTTGACACAATTTCTTGACACCTCCAACACTGCATTAGTATGTTGAAACATTTCTATTTGTATTCTGTCAGTTCCTGTTGTTGTTGTTGTTGTTAGGTGCAATCGAGTCGGAACTGACTCACAGCAATCCCATGCA
>NW_006412384.1:0-1424 GCF_000296735.1 Chrysochloris asiatica
TATTGGTTCTTTTGGCAGCCCATGGCACTTTCAATATTCTCCTCCAACACCATAACTCAAATGCATCGATTCTTCTATGATCTTCCTTATTCACTGTCCAATTTGTGCATTCATATGAGGCTATTAAAATTTCATGGCTTGGGTCAGGCGTTACCTTAGTCCTCAAGCTGACATCTTTGCTCTTCAACACTTTAATTTGCCTAATGCTGTACGTCATTTGATTTCTTGGCTGCTGCTTCCATAAGTGTTGTTGGTTGAATCAATAAGAATGAAGTCCTTGACAACTTCAATTTTTCTCTGTTGATAAGAATGTTGTTTATTGGGCCGGTGGTGAGAATTTTAATTTTCTTTACATTGAGGTGAAATCCAAACCAAAGACTGTGGACTTTGATCTTCATCAGTAAGTATTTTAAGTTCTTTTCACTTTCAGCAAGAAAGGTGGTATTATCTGCATATTGCAGGTTGTTAATGAATCTTCCTCCAATTCTGATGCCATGTTTTTCTTCATATAACCCAGCTTCTCCGATTATTTGCTTAGCCTACAGGCTGAATACGCATGGTGAAAGAATACAACCCTTTTGTACACCTTTCCTAATTTTAAACCATTCAGTGTTCCCATGGTCTGTTTGAACAACTGCCTCTTGGTCCATGTACAGGTTTCTCATGAGCACAATGAAGTGTTCCAGAATACTCATACTTCACAATGTTGTCCATAGCTTATTCACACAATCGAAAGCCTTTGCATAGCCAACAAAGCACAGGTAAACATCTTTCTGGTTTTCTCTGCTTTCAGCCAAGATCCATTGGATAATAGCAATGATATCCCTCATTCCAGGTCTTCTTCTGAATCCAGCTTGAACCTCTGGAAGGTCTCTGTCAATGTATGCTTGCAGCTGTTTCTATATTACCTTTAGTAAAAATTTTCTCACATGGGATATCAAAGATACTGTCTGATGATTTCTGCATTCCGTTGGGTCACCTCTCTTTGGAATGGTCACAAATGCGGATCTCTTCCAATCAGTTGGCCAGATAGTTGTCTTCCAAATTTCTTGGCATAGATGAGTGAGTTCCTCCAGTGTCGCCTTACGTTGTTGAAAGATTTCAGTTTGTATTCTATCAATTCCTGGTGCCTTGTTTTTTGCCAATTCTTTCAATACACCTTGGACGTCTTCTTCCTTTAGTATCATTGGCTCTTGATCATATGCTACCTCTTGAAATGGTTGAACATCGACCATTTCCTTTTGGTACAGTGTGTACCTTCCATCTTCTTTTGATGCTTTCTGTATCATTCAATAATTTGCCCAGAGAATCATTCAGTAATGAAAGCTGAGGCTAGAATTTTTTCTTGAGAAAAGCTGAGTGTGTTCTTCCTTTTTGGTTTTCTAACTCCAGATCTTTGCATGTTTGTTATAATATTTGACTTT
>NW_006412384.1:3557-5078 GCF_000296735.1 Chrysochloris asiatica
TCAGGAGCATAATTAAGTATTCTAGGAGATCCATTCTTTGCAAGGTTAGCCATAGCTTTTCATCATGATCTACACAGTTGAAAGCCTTTAAATAATCAATAAAGCACAAGTAGACATCTTTCTGGTATTCTCTACTTTCAGCCAAGATCCATCTGATGCCAGCAATGACATCCCTTATTTCACATCCTCTTTTGAATCTGGAAGTTCCCTGTCAATATGGTGCTGTCGTGGTTTTTGAATCATCTTCAGCAAAATTTTACTTGCATGTGATACTCATGATATTGTTTGATGATTTCCACATTCTCTTCGGTCATCTTTCTCAGGAATGAACACAAATATGCACCTCTTTAAATTCGTTGATCAGGTAAGCTGTCTTCCAAATTTCTTGGCATAGCTGTCTGAGTACCTCCAGTACTTCATCAGTTTTTTTGAAAGATTTTAATTGGTTCTCCGTCAATTCCTGGAGCCACAGTGACTTCAGTGAAGCTTGTACTTCTTCCTTCAGAACCAGTGGTTCTGATCATATGCTACCGTTTGAAATGTTTGAACAGCAATTGGTTCTTTTTGGTACAGTGACTCTGTGTATTCCTTCCATCTTCTTTGGATGCTTTTTGCGTCATTCAATATTTTGCTCATAGAATCTGTCATTGCAAGTCAAGCTTAAAGTTTTTCTTTAGTTCTTTCAGCTTGAGAAATGCTGACTGTCTTCTTCCCCTGACTTGCAGTAATTCCCAGTTTCCCTGGTGTAGATACTCCCACCATGACTGGTTTTGTGCTACCAGAAGTTTAACATCCAGTGAGCAGACTTCCTGCACACTGGACAGTGGGCTCTCAGCACTGGTGCCTCCACTCCCCCTGGTGTGAATGGCCATCTGGTCGTTGCATGGGGTCTCACAGCAGGTACTGGGGAGCATTCATGGACTCCAGGTGAGTTCCACGTCCTTTCACACAATGGGAGAGTCACTCGAATCACCCACAAAATCAGGACCATGAGGATATGGCAGACTTAGACCAATTGACCCTGAAGAAGAGAAGCCAGGAGGGAGGAGGCGGGGGCTGGTCAGAGGGTTGGGGGTCTGGGAGAACCTGGGGTCCCTGGAGGCTTTTGTGAGAACGATCCTCATATGATCAGGATACAAAAGTCAGAGCTGGAGCTAAGGATGTCTGCTGTGGGTACAACCTTATCAGGATATGTATGTAAAACAATTCGTCCTGGTGTCATTCTTTGATTACTCTAAGAATCAGGGCCCATGTGTCACTATAATCTAAATGTTAAAATATGAGATAAAAATGTGTTTTCATCAATTTTAGTTTCTTCTTCTGCTTTTTTTTTGTCTTTAGCTCAATCTCTAAATCTTTTGTTCAGAAAAGGTGGTGTAAACCGTGGTTCTGAACAGGGACTCTGGGGCCAGACAACTTGGAATTCATTTTTCTGTGCTTCAGTGTCTTCCTCTGTAAAACAACATTGTTGTTGTTGTTGTTAATTACCATCAAGGTGATTCCGACCCATAGTGACCCTGT
>NW_006412384.1:5537-6324 GCF_000296735.1 Chrysochloris asiatica
GGACTGGTGGGAGTTTGGGTGGCCTCTGGAGGGTCTGAAGCAGGGGCATCACAGGGTTGAAAGTGTGTCTCTGGACATTGTTGGTTTACTGGTGGTCTGTAGTCAGGGGCTGTCCTTCCCGCCCATTCCACCTCCCCCAGCTCATTTGTAGAGAAGATAAACCTGTGAGTGGAGTTGGGTGGAAAAGCTCCGTTTTAGGGCCTTGTTCACATCTCAAGGGAAACCGGAAACCTTCAGCAAGGAGCACTGGTGTGAGCAGCTTGGCTCTGAGGGTTTTGTCAGCGGCACCATCTTGTTCTTGGGCCTGAACCTGATTTCAGGTCTTAGAGAAGCTTCCTGAAGTGTCTGGAGCCCTAGAGGTCACAGAACTGTGGGTGCACATGGGGAGAGACACGCGCATCCCACAAACCAGGCCAATGCTTTTGGTTTACATCCCTGCAAACCATCCAAGTCCTTACAGTTCCTGGAAGAGAAAACACCACCTCTGTACTTCATCTCTGTGTGTTGTGCAAAATAGTAACTGTTTTCTTAAGTAACAGCAGCATTTGGAGGGAAAACTAGGAATTAACTAAAGATAGGTGAAGTCGTGAAATTCAGTCACAAGGACGTTGATGAATAATTAAGAGGGCAACACAAGGACACGTTTCAACGACTCCCATTACTCAGCCTGTCGGTTCCCTGCCTGGCACAGACAGGACTCTGCGTTCTAGCGTGAAGATTCTCTTAATTAAATCTTATTTGTAAAGAAGACAGGGATTTTGTTTCCAGGAGCTCCCATTGTTAAAAA
>NW_006412384.1:6784-8887 GCF_000296735.1 Chrysochloris asiatica
TCCCCAGGACTCCATTGTGGTGGCTGTGTGCTGTGGAGTCGGTTCCGACTCATAGCGACCCTGTACAGGGTTTCTGAGGCTATAAATCTTTACGGGAGGAGAATGCCTCATCTTTCTCCTGCAGAGCAGCTGGTAGTTTTGAACTGCTGACCTTGTGGTTTGCAGCCCAATTCGTAACCACTATGCTACCAGAGCTCCAGTACTCCATTAGGGCCCCTGAAAAAGAAGAAGCCACTTTACCATATTGTTGGTGTCAGAGCAAGTTTCCCTTCCCCTGGGAGTCACACCCAAACCAACCCACTGCTGTGGGAATCACAGAGCTTGTCAAAGGGTGGTGTCGTGACCCCGGCTCCAAATGTTGCTACTGGGTTTTGCACGGGTTTTGTTACTTCTGGGGTCTCACTGTTGACTCTATGTCTCTCTTAGCTTTCTAGAAGACTTGTAATAACATTCCAGTTAGTAATATAGCATTCCCTGTCTTCCAGCTCCCTCTATATTACTCTGATTTATGTCCCATGACAGGATGCATGCTATGCACATCATCTGTACCACCACACAGAGTAGCAAGGTCTCAAGTTCAAGGTCCTTGGCAAGTAAATAACATCATTTCAAGTTCACAGACAGCCTCTGTAATCAATGTCCATTACTCCATCTGGAAAACAAGACCTCAGTACTGTCAGTGAGTAGCAGGTCATTTTCCGATGAATAAGTCATCAGTCTTGTATCACCATGTTTTTATCACCAAAGCCATGTTTTCCAATTACTGATCAGTTTTTGTTTCCATCTTTTGAATTTCAGTCACCAGTAATTATCAATGCTTCTTGATTGCATACTTGATACATTTCAGACCATTGTTGTTGTCAGGTGCCATTGAGTCGGTACTGACTCATAACGACACTATACACAAAAGAACTAAACACTGCCTGGTCCTGTGCCAACCTAAAAATTACTGCTATATTTGAGCCCATCATTCTGCCACTGTACCAATCCATCTTGTTGGGGGGGGTCTTCCTCTTTTTCTCTGACACTCCATTTTACCAACCATGATATCCTTCTCCAGGGACTGGTCCCTCCTGATAATATGTCCAAGGTATGAGAGATGAAGTCTGACCATCCTGGCTTCCAGGGAGCACTATGGCTGTACTTGTTTCAACACAGATTGATTTGTTCTTTTGGCACGCCATAGTACTTTGCTCAGCATACAGATTGAATAAGTATGGTGAAAGAATACAACTCTGGTGCACAACTTTCCTAATTTTAATCCATTCAGTGTTCCCTTGTTCTGATGAAACAACTTCCTCTTGGTCTGTGTATAGGTTCACCATGAGCACTATTAAGTGTTCCGTAATACTCATTCTCTGCAATGTTGACCATAGCTTGTCATGATCCACACAATCGAAAGTCTTTGCATAGTCAATAAAGCACAGGTAAACATCTTTCTGGCGTTCTCAACTTTCAGCCAAGGTCCTTCTGATGTCAGCATGGATATTCCTTGTTCCATGTCCTCTTCGGGATCCGGCTTGAAACTCTGGCAGTTCTCTGTCAGTGTATGCTTGTAGGTGTGTTTGAATTATCTTTAGTAAAATGTTGCTTGCATGGAATATTAATGATATTGTTCAATGATTTCCTCATTCCATTGGGTCACCTCTCTTCCAGTCAGTTGGCCAGGTAGTTATCTTCCAAATTTCTTGGCATAGTTAAGTGAGTGCCTCCAGTGCTTTGTCATTGTGTTGAATGATTTCAATTTATATTCCATCTATTCCCGGAGCCTTGTTCTTTCTTTTTTTTAAAAAGCTTTCATTGTGAATTGAGTGATAGTTTACAGGAGAGATAATCAGCCTTACACTCAACCAATCATATTTTGTTTCATTGCAGTGCTACAATCCCCTCCATGCACCATCGGTAACAGAACTTATCTCTATTTCCTCTTTTTTCTTATTTATATGGTAGATTACACTGATGGTTTTTCTAATGTTGAACCATCCTTGCATCCCTGATATGAATCCCACTTGATCATGATGTATTATCTTTTTGATGTGCTGCTGGATTCTGTTGGCTAGGATTTTGTTGAGAATTTTTGCATCTACGTTCATGAGGGCTATT
>NW_006412385.1:0-447 GCF_000296735.1 Chrysochloris asiatica
AGGTGCATTCAATCCATTTACGTTCAGTGTAATTATCGATAAGTATTGATTATTTGTTGTCATTATATTAGTTTTTTTGTGGTGTTGCTGTTTCTTTGCTCTGTTTGTCTTTCTCTGTTGATTTCATGATTTTTGTGCTCTTTTATGTGCATTTTTATAGTTTTAATGTTTTCGTATTCTTCTTGGATACTCATTCTCTTGGTATACTGTGAAGTGTTAATTTTCTTTGAGGTTGCCTTATGGTCCTTTGAATTCTCTGTCCATTTAGTGCAGTCTATTTTATTCTGTAATTGACCTGACTTCCTCCATATCTGGGCCTCTTTTCCTACGTGTTTACCTTCCTTTACAGTGTACTTGTTTTGATCATAGACTGACCTCCCAAAGTCTCTGTGTTTGTTCTTACAGTTTTGTTTTGTTACCAATTCTTCTTTTTGTTGACTTAATTCA
>NW_006412385.1:2090-3441 GCF_000296735.1 Chrysochloris asiatica
AATAAGGAAGAAAAATCTGTAGCTTAATATAAGTATGTTTTTAAAGTCCTAACTCTCTTTCAGTCACTTCTGCCCTCCTCTCCTTGCTGTTAGGTGCTGTCTAGTCAATTCGACCAGTAGCGATCCTCCACAGGGTCTCTGAGGAGTGGCTGGCAGGCACGAACCACCGACCCTGCAGCTCAAAAGGCCCTGCAGTGCATCACCTCAGCCCACAGTGCTGTGCTGGACTCCTCTCAAACCAGTGAAAACAAAACAGCAGACCACATACGATGCACATCTGTTTCCCCCGCACAGGTTCTCTGAGGAGCGGTCCGTGAGTTTGAACCACCGACCCCGCATACCAAAAGGACCTGCAGTGGCACCCCAATCCACAGTGCTACAATGGGTCGCCTCTCAAACCAGTGAATGTAAACCAAGCAAATAGACACACATCCATGTCTCCTGTATAAGGTTTCCGATGAAAGGCTGGTGAGTATGAACCACCGACTCTGTCCCACCATCCTTGTCATTCAAAAGAGTTTGCAGTGCAGCATCTCAACCCACAGCACTACCATGGGCTCCCTTGCAAACCAGTGAAGAAAGGCAGACCAAACCCGCGTCTCTACCTGGTCTGGGTGCATAAGCTCCTAGTAGAGGAAAGTGCCAGTGGTGGGGGTGGGTCCCGGCCACTCGACTAAGCCCCCACCTCCCCTCACCCAGATGTATGTGGGCAAACTGTGAGCACACCCACTCCCGACACCAAAGAAAAAAAACAAGATCGGAGTCACCCAAAATCGGCAAAGCACACCGTGTGCCTTTCCCCCTCCCCACCAAATGTTCCTGTGGAGCGTTTCTGTGGCATTTCTACGACCCCTATTTAGTCCAGCTGCTCTGTCTTGCCCAGGATGTGGGTCGAGGTCTCCTAGCCTGGCCGGCGGACTCAAGGGTATGCGACTTCCTGCCTCCGTTCCAAATTCCACTGGTTACAAGCCTCCTAGACTCCAAACCAGTCCTATCTCTGTGGGTCCGAATCCCGGAGCTCTGTCTTGTCTCCTTTCTGCCTGGAATTCTGAGCCACTTTTGACGGTGACCTTCTCTATGCCTTCACCCTAGCCGCCAGCAAGCCCTGCCCTCTCTGCTTCTTCAGTTAGTTTATAATGTTCTGACTCTGTTTCCGGCCCCTCTGAGTTTTGCTACTTGTTGAGATACTGTGGGGTGGATTATGACCCACTGCTACCCAGTATATGGTTGCCAATAGCAACTGTTGGGCTGGAACCACAGTTCCTGCAATTCTAAAGGCTTTGGTCTGGTGGATTAGACTACAGCAGGGGTGCTTTGTTATTGGTATTAAGCTGCTACTCAGCTTGGGCCA
>NW_006412385.1:4656-6537 GCF_000296735.1 Chrysochloris asiatica
CTGCCACAAATTCCCCCAGCTGTGAGCCTTCCAACCTTCTAAGTATTCCTTTATATGTGGTTCAGAGTTCTGGGACCATCCCCTGAGCCTGCTTGTTTGGGTATTCTGTGTTGTTGTTGGCGGAGCTCTCTGCTATACATCCACCTGATCTGCCATCTTGTTTGTTCTCTGTCTCCATCTTTTTGCTATAGTAAATAGTGCTGCTATGAACATTGGTGTGCATATATCTACTTGTGTTATGGCTTGTATTTCTTGTGGATAAATACCAAGTAGAGTTGTTGCTGGATCATAAGGTATTTCTATTTCTAACCTTCTGAGGAAATGCCATATTGCTTTCCAAAGAGGTTGGACCATTTTGCAGTCCCACCAGCAATGCAGGAGTGCCCCAGTCTCTCCACATCCCCACGAGCATTTATTGTCCTCTGCTTTTTGGATCTTTGTAGTTATTGCTGGTGTGAGATGATATCTCATTGTTTTTTAATTTGCACCTCTCTAATGGCTAGTGATCATGAACATTTCTTCATATATTTGTTGGCTGCCTGGATCTCCTCCTTGGTGAAGTGTCTGTTTATGTTCAGTGCCCTTTTTTTTAATTGGGTTATTTTAATTTTCTTGTAGAGGTCTTGTAGTTTCCTATATATTTTAGGAATAAGTCCCTTGTCTGATATGTCGTTACAAAAGATTTTTCCCGTTCTGTGGGTTCCCTTTTTACTCTTCTGGTGAAATATTTTGATGCACATAAATTTTTAATTTTTAGTATGTCCCGCTCATCTATTTTGTCTACTTTTGTTTGTGTATTTTTAAAAATGTTTGGTAGTCTTTGTAGTCCCTAAATTAGTGCCCTCACATTTGTTCCAATTTTTTCATTGATGGCCTTCATAATTCTTGGATTCACATTTAGGTGTTTAATCCATGTGGAGTGGGTTTCTGTATAAGGTGTGAGGTGAAGGTCTTGTTTCAATCTTTTTCATATCATTTTCCAGTTCTGCCAGCACCATCTGTTGAAGACATGATCACTTCCCCATGTGATATATTTAGGCATTTTGTCAAAACTCAGTTGGCTGTATGTAGATGGGTTAATTTCTGGATTCTCGATTCTGTTCCATTGATCGATGTATCTTTCATTGTACCAGTACCAAGCTGTTTTGAGCACTGTAGCCGTGTAGTAAATTTTGAAGTCGTGGTATGAGAGGCCTCCAACCTTATTTTTCTTTTTAAGCAGTGCTTTGCTTATCCTGGGTCTTTTTCCTTTCCGTATGAAGTTTGTAATTCTCTTTTCCATCTCTTTGAAGAATGTTGTTGGTATCTGGATAGGGATTGCATTATATGTGTAAATTGTTTTGGGCAGTACTGCCATTTTCACAATGTTAAGTCTTCCTATCCAGAAGCATAGTACATTCTTCCATTTTTGTTGGTCTCTTTTGGTTTCTTGTAGTAGTGTTTTGTAGTTTTCTTTGTATAAGTCCTTTGTTTCTCTGGTTATGTTTATTCCTAGACATTTCATCCTTTGTGTGACTATTGTAAATGGTATTGCTTTCCTAATGTGCTTTTCAATGCTGTCGTTTTTGGTATAGAGGAATCCAACTGATTTTTGTATGTTGACCCTGACACTTTGCTGAAACTTCCAATGAGGTCTAGTAGCTTTTTTACTGAATCTTTGGGGTTTTCTACGCATAGGATCATATCGTCAGCAAATAGACAGAGTTTTACTTCCTCTTTTCCAATTTGGATGCCTTTAATTTCCCTGTCTTGCTGTATAGCTCTTGCTAAGACTTCCAGCACAATATTGAATAGGAGTAGTGACAAAGGACATCCTTATCTGCTTCCTGTTCACAGAGGGAAAGCTTTTAGTTTCTCTCCATTGAGAGTGATGTAGGCTGT
>NW_006412385.1:8167-8814 GCF_000296735.1 Chrysochloris asiatica
TGGATTCATCTATTTCTTTCTTCAAATCTATTAGAATTTGCTTTATATATTTTGGAGATCTTTCATTGGAAGCATAGATATTTATTATGGTTATGGCACCTTGTTCAATTGTCCCTTTAATCATGAGATAATGTCCATTTTTATCTATTATGCTGGTTTTTGCCTTAAAGTTTATTTTATCATAGATTACTACTGCCTGTCTTGTTTGTATTTGATTGTAATTTGCTTGGTATATATTTTTCCATCTTTTGACTTTAATCTGTTTTTGTCTCTGTGTGTGAGATGTGTCTCTTGCAGACAGTATATTGAAAGATCTTGTTTTCTTATCCATTCTGCTACTCTCCATCTCTTAACAGGTGTGTTTAATCCATTTACATTCAGTGTAATTATCCATAGGTATGGATTAATTGCTGCCATTATGTTTTTTTTTGTGTGTGTGTGTGGTGTTGCTGTTTTCTTTGTTCTGTGTGTCTTCCTTTGTTGAGTTCAGGTTTTTTGTGCTCTTTTTTGTAAGTTTCCTCATAGTTTTAATGTTTCCATGTTCTTGTATTTTCATTGTCTTGGTATGTTGTGAAGGGCTTTTGCCTTAAAGTTAATTTTGTCTGAGATTAGCACTGCCATTCCTGTTCGCTTTTTGTTGCAGTTAG
>NW_006412386.1:0-7499 GCF_000296735.1 Chrysochloris asiatica
GTGGAAAGGTTTCAGATGAGCTACAAAACAAAGACAGACTAGGAAGAAAGAGTGACAAACTACTTCCGAATCGCTAGTCACTGAAAACTCTATGCATAGCTCTCCAGTATAGAGGATGCTAAAGCAAATGGAAGAAATGAGGAGGTAAAAGACCTGAATAGAAAATTTCAAAAGGCATCTTGAGAAGGCAAAGTCAAATATTATAATGAAATGTGCAAAGACCTGGAGTTAGAAAACAAAAGGGAAGAACATGCTAAGCATTTCTCAAGCTGAGGGAACTAAAGAAAAAATTCAAGCCTCAACTTGCTATATTGAAAGATTCTATGGGCAAAGTTTGAGTGATATAGAAAGCATCAAAAGAAGATGGAAGGCTAAGAGTCACTGTACCAAAAGAGATGGTCGATGTTCAACTATTTGAAGAGGTAGTACATGATCAAGAGCCACTGATACTGAAGGAATAAGTCCAAAGTACAATCAAGGCATTAAGACTGCAGTAATATAAATTGAAATCTTTCAACAAACTGATGCCGCACTAGAGGTACTCACTCATCTATGCCAAGAAATTTGGAAGACAGTTACCTGGCCAAATGATTGGAAGAGATCCATATCTGTGCCCATTACAAAGACAGATGACCCAATGGAATGAGGAAATCATTGGACAATATCATTAATATCCCATGCAAGCAAAATTTTGCTAAAGCCAATTCCAAAACAACTGCAACCATACATTGACAGATAACTTCCCGAGGTTCAAGTCAGTTTTAGAAGAGGATGTTGAATGAGCATTATCATTGCTGACATCAGATGGATCTTGTCTGAAAGCAAAGAATTCCAGAAAGATGTATACCTGTGCTCTACTGACTACACAAATGCTTTTGATTGTGTGGATTATGGCAAACTATGGCAGCATTGTGGAGAATGAGTATTCCAGAACACTTAATTGTGCTCATGAGGAACCTGTACATAGACCTAGAGGCAGTTGTTTGAACAGAACAAGGGAACACTGAATGGATTAAAATTAGAAAAGGTGTGTGCCAGGGTTGTATTCTTTCACAATACTTACTCAATCTGTATACTGAGCAAATAATCCAAGAAACTGGGTTATATGAAGAACAATGTGACATCAGGATTGAATGAAGTTTCATTAACAACCTGCAATATGCAGATGATACAACCTTGCTTGGTGACAGCAAAGAGGACTTAAAATACTTAGTGATGAAGATCAAAGACCACAGCCTTCAATATGGGTTGCACCTCAATGTAAAGAAAAAAAAAAATCTTCACCACTGAACCAATAAATAATATCCATATAAATAGAGAAAAGACTGAAGTTGTCTAAGACTTCATTTCGCTTGGATCCACCAACAACACTCATGGAAGCAGCGGTCAAAAAATCAAATCTACTTCACAAGACTTCTTTAAAGTGTTGAAGAGAAAAGATATCAGTTTGCGGTTTAAGGTGCAGCTGACGCAAGTCTTGGTATTTTCAATAACCTCATACGCATGCGAAAGTTGGGCAGTGAATAAGGCAGTTCACAGAAGAATCGATGCATTTGAGCCAGTATTGGAGGAGACTATTAAAAGTACCATGGACTGCCAAAAGAACAAACCAATCTGTATTGGAGGAAGTACATCCTTGGAAGCCAGGATGACCAGATTTCGTCTCTCATACTTTGGATGTATTATGAGGAGGGAGTAATCCTTGGAGAAGGATGTCATTTCCCACTACCATGGTATGTTGGAGAAGTTTAGTGTCCATTTTCTGTGACCGTAACGAGAAAAGACCCCCAACGAGATGGATTGACAGTGGCAATGGCTCAAATGTAGCAATAATTATGAGGTAGGCACAGGACCAGGCAGTGCTTTGTTCTGTTGTGCATAGGGTCACTATGAGTGGGTACCAACTCAGTGGCACCTAACAACAACAAAGAGATGGAGATGTGTATTACTGAGAGCACTTGTCTGTAGCCATCCACTTATCTCAGAGACATGTTTAAACACATTCTGTTTGGAATAATATATATAATTTTCCCACTACCAGGGTATGTTGGAGAAGTTACTTGAGTAGGTATTTTCAATCAATCAACTCAATGTGCTAGGCAGGGCATTGCATTTTATTGTTTTTCTTTCAAGAATCTAGAAGTCTCCCAGTCCTAGTCACATTCTGGTTGAGAAGCAAGAACTAGCGAACTGACTTTGTTTCTACTGATAACTGATTGATCCAGAAACAAAAAACAAAGAGACCCATATGTTGCACACAAAATATTCAGTGTTAACACACCAAACATAAAAGTAGATACCTAACAAACAGAGTCCTCTGTGGCACTGTAGGATAAGCACTGGACTGCTAATTGTAAGATTGGTGGTTATAAGTAACCAGCCACTCCTAGGAAACCCTATATAGGGTGGCTCTAAGTCTGAACTGACTCAACAGCACTTAACAATAGCAACAATAGCTTGCTGCGGATCATGAAGCAAAATTGTTTGTTTTCTTTGGTAAGCTGACACTATTTCCTTGTATGAGTCAGGACATACCAAAGAATGACTATTGATTCATTCTTTGTCTTCTGTACTGACTTTGCTTATTATCCAGAAACACATTAGGAGACATATTTGATCGCTACAATTTGATGAACTTAACCTTAACTTCTAGATGCTGTAAGGAGCTCTGGTAGTATAGTGGTTATGAGTCAGGCTGCTAACCTCAAGGTCATCAGTTCGAAACTACTAGCTGTTTCATGAGAGAAAGATGAGGTTTTCTGCTCCCGTAAAGATTTAGAGCCTCAGAAATTCTATGCTTATCCTGAGTCAGAACCAACTCCACAGCACATCACCACCAATTGTTAACATGACTAATTGCCATTGTCATAATTGTAAAGGTAGAAGTTGTGTAACAAATATGGGAGAATAGTTAATCTTACATTCTAGGAACAGAGGACCCTAGAGAAGAGCATGAGCGCAATGTGGGATCCTAGCCAGAGAAGCGTGACACCAGAGATGGAGGCAGAGGCAATGGCATGGAGAGAGAGAGCATCTGAGGACTCTAGACTCATGGAAAGAGAAATGCTGTGTGCTGACAGACAGGGGGCTGGTTTGCAAGATGTGTCTTTTGGATGTTTAAATGATTATATATTCCTGTGTGTTTTTGCGTACATCAAAAAAGGGGATTGTAACATTACAACGAAACAAGATGCAATTGGTTGAGTGCAAAACTGATGTTCTGCGATTTAGACTATTATTCAATTCACAACAAAAGCCTAAAAAAAAAGAGAGAGAGACATATTTGAGTTATGAGGATTGTTTGGAAATTCTCATACTGAAAGTTTTCATCTTTCCATCAAATGTGTGTAAAGTAATATTAAAAAAATTTTTTTGATGTAATTTTTAAGTTAGAAAATTTCTGGTCTAGTTTGTTATTATGAAGTGCCATTGAGTTAGTTTTGATTTAGAGTGATCCTATATGGGGTTTCCAAGGATTGACTGGTGGGTTTGAACTGCTGACCTTGTGGTTAGAAGTCCAGTTTACAGCCAACCAGCACAATCTTGAGGCAAAACTCCTGAGTCTCCCCCTGCCACTATTTGGGGGTAAAATAAGAGTTATGGAGAGGTAGAGAGAGACCCCTGGTAAAGAATCCTTGCTCCAGGGAAGACACCCGTCCCCTCAGCAGGCAGAAATCCTGCACCACTGCGGAGTCTCCCTTGTGAGGAGAGGTGGGAATGGTGGGCTTGGGTGGCTGTTTTACAGCACCACACTGGCACTGTCAAAATGTGCCTTTTATTTTTACTTATTTACTGCTACTGTATGTCTTCTTTGTACTTAGACAGATGTATGCATTTCCATTTTTGCGCTAACTGCCTTTTTCTGTAATCAGGATGATTTTCTTTAGGCAGTGTCTCAGGAGTGTAACTGCTGGGCCATAGAGAATGAAGCCGGTGAAATCTTGGTCTATCTTGCCAAGGATACCACGTTCTGACTCCACCTCTCTAACAAACCTTTCACTGTGCCCTTCTGCTTATGGATAAAGATTGGTTTGTCTGCCCAAAAACTACAAGTGGGAGGGTTCTGTCAGCACTCATGAGAAGACAGTTCACTGGGTTGTTGTTGTTTAGTGCTGGCAAGTCAGTTCTGACTCATAGCAACCCTGTATAGGGTTTCTGAGAAGCGTCTTGTGTGTTTGAACTGCTGGCCTTGCTGGTAGCAGTCCAATGCTTATCCTACAACACTGCATCAGGGCTCCTATGTTCACTGTTGTTTTTAAGTGCCATTGAGTTGGTTCCAACTCATATAGGGTTTCCAAGGAGCACCTGGGAAGTTTGAAACGCCAACCTTGTGGTTCCAACTAACCTTGCAGTCAAGTGCTTATCCTATGGTGCCACAACAGGATTCCTATATTCACTATAGATTTGCAAAATATATCTCCACCCACTTTCTGATCCCCCATCTTTGACCTCTGGCCCTCAACATGTTTGTTTTCATTTGGGCATTTTTGTTTCTCTCACTCTCTTGCAGTTATGACTCAACTTCCAAGACTTTGGCAAACATTTCCAGCAATAGAAGCGGCTTGCTGGCAGGTTGGCAGACTTGTGCCCCATCGTGGTGTTTTATTCACCTTTCAACCAGACTCTAGCTCCTGACCAGGGCTATTGTGATGGCAACAGACTTTTTTTTGGATGGTAAGTGTGGGTGGCAAAGTCCAACATCCTGAATGTGTTTGATACAATACCTTTCAAGAAAATTCTTTGGGGAAATTCAAGTTGGCCTGTTGAACAAAATAAACAAGATTTTAATCGTTAACAAGGGCTGAGTCGGCAGCTTTGATGACAACCTGAAACTAGCATGAGCAGTTCATATCAGGGTCCACTTGAGACAAGAAGGAATGAGGAGCCTTGTGAGGACTGGTGGAAATGAACACAGATTCCAGACGTTTTTAGGGACACTTTAACCTAAGATTATTGCTGAGATGAAATGATCCCTAACGCAAACTCAGATCTTAGTGACCACCACCACTATTTCTCCTGCAGAATTTGGGTGTCCTAAGGCTTTTTCTGCCATCTGTGTGATACCACCTCACAGTCCTCTTTAATCTGTGTGCCGTGGGAGTTTAGCAGAATCTGAGTGTGTCAGTTCAGGAGGGATTAGCTAGCCTTGCTGTCTGTCTGTCTACCATTTAAAATAGACTTGCTCTCAGTCCACATTATTTTTTTAAACTTGAGAGTTTAAAAATAGAAGTTTTACAGTCACAGTAATTGTTTTAAATACTATGCTTTTTTCCTTTATAGGAAATACTTTCTCCCTTTTAAGAAGATTTAACATGAGTTTCTCTCTCCTTCCTTACCTACGCTCTTTCCTGGTCTCTTCCTTCTTTCTTTCTTTTCTCCAACCCTCTTATCTGCCTTCCTTCTTAACTGATATATCTATGTATAGGTACATACCCACATTTGGATACACATACATATTTATTTTTTTTGCATACATTCTTGCATAGAAGAAAGAGAGTTCAACAAACCATGGTTAGAATCCATGCTATCTATCAGTAGCTGTGTAGCTTTGGCATGGGGTGACCAGCTATTCTGATTTTCTTGAGCTGAGAGGTCTCCTCAGTCATGAAATGTTCAGCACTAAAGTTGGGACAGTCTTGTGCAAGCCAGATTGTTTGGTCACCTTCCTTGGGCAACACATTTTACCTCTGTGAGCCGCCTTGGTCTCTTTATGAAATGAGAATATGAATGCCTGTCTCATGGGTGATCTTGAAGACTCGAGGATTGGAAATAATATACAAAAAGGGCTTGAAACTATGGCTGGGATCTAATAGATTCTCAATATATGGTAATGATATTAATATTAGTAATTGTCTGTAGTTTTTAAAGTCACTATCATTCGTCTCTGCCGTTAGTGTTGCTCTCTTAATCTCTACTGTCTGGTCAGCGAGGGGCCAGAGAGTAGAGGGGTTTTCTAACATTTTTATGTAAGTCTCGGTTTCAGAAGTTTAGCTCTGTCATCCAGTTAAATAACAAAACTATTGAATTTTGCCTGATTCCTCGAGTAAAGATGTTAAATATGTTGGGATCATCTTTTGGAAACCCTGAAAAACTCATTGAGGTTTCCTTTTTAGCTAGCAGATGTTCTGTGTATGTTGTTGTTGTTAAGTGCCATCGAGTCGATTCCGACCCCTAGCGACCCTGTTATAGGGTTCCCAAGGAGCAGCTGGTGAGCTTGAACCACCAACCTTGCACTTCAAATGACTTTGAAATCTGATGTATTAGCCCACAGCACCACACCAGAACTCCTCTTTTCAAATCCCTTCTTTGTCAATTCAAGATCTGATACATTCCAGGTGATGATTGTTTGGGGAGGGCCTGCTCTGAACCTTTCCCCACACAGGAGGAGGTGAGGCCCAGATCACCTGCCAGTATTAGTGAGGAGTTGATGCCTACTTAAGTAGCCTTGTGGAGGAGGGCCGAGGTAAATTTGGGCGTAGACTCTAGTCCTTGTTCTGGATCCACCTGATTTGCCTGAGCAAGGAATTTGACCTTATGCTTACTTCTTCTTTCCTTTTCCGTAAGCAGTGGTCTGGGCCTCTGCTCTTCTCTCTTCAGAAGTGAGTTGTTAAGTGCTATAGAATTGGTTCCGACTCATAGTGACCTTGAATAGAGTTTCCAAGGAGCAGCAGGTGGGTTTGAACTGCCAACCTTGTAGATTGCAGTCAGCCCAGTGTTGATCCGAGAGGTGATAAAATGGTGAAATGTGTGCCAAAGGGGAAGAAAGGTGGGAACGATATGGTATGAGGTCAGTTTCTGGGTTCATGACCATTTTATCTTGCTGTTTAAGAGGAAACAGGGAGCACTACTCAGCAATGGTTTGTCAGCAGTGCCCAGCTTCAACACTCCTGAGATGCTCAGGTGTCTAGGTAACAGGCTGGACCTGCCCTTGTGCATGTCATGTGAAGATTTTCTCATTGATAGAAGTTTGTAAAATACTGAAAAGGAAAGAATATCATTTTAGCAAGTAATTAAAAACCGTCTTGGAATACGTTTCTTTCCAGGGGATTTTCAATACAGTATTTAATGGAGTTAAGATTAGAATTTTTAAAAATAGTTTGAATCATTTCATAGTATTTATGTACAAACTGTTATGCAACCAATTCTCCTCTAGTTGGATATTTTAAGCTGATCTAGTTTTTTTTTTCTTAAATGTTTTATTGTTAATTATGTGATAGTTTACTTGGGAGAACATTAGTTTTACATTCATTCTATCGTCTCATTGCCATGGTTACAATTCCCTCCATGCAATCCTTCCCCCGTACCCCCCAGGTCTTCAGCACACAGTCACTTTCTCTCTCTCTCTGGATCTAAAGTGTCCAGCTGCTCCATAACTCCACATCACCATCTCTGCCTCCATTTCAGGCATCACTGCTTCTCTGGGTAGGGTCCGGCTCTCTGCTCTTTTCCCTTGATGGTCCTAGGGACCTCTGCTCCTAGACTGAAAAGTTAATCACTCC
>NW_006412386.1:8118-8573 GCF_000296735.1 Chrysochloris asiatica
TGAACATTGTAGGACTTAGCATGCCACTTCATTGCTGTTTTTCTCTCACTTCCCTTTATCTGTGACGAGCCTGGTCACCAATCAGAGCGTGTGTTCCCATTGAATATTAGTCTTGGAAGGGGGTTTGCACTGAGGGGACCCGACCACTTGCCTTGAAGTTACCTGGGCAAGCAAGTTGCTTGTTCTTGTAGTAACAGTCGGTGTGCCTACGTTGTTCTATATTTTTCTTGTAGGTCTTTCTTTCAAGAAATATCTTCTCTTCTTCGAGCAACTCCAGGCTGGTCTGCTTTTCCTTTCAAGTGGGAATTTCCCATCTCTGGAGATCTGGATGTGGTTCAGGCTTCTACCTATAGTCTTATGTATTGCAGAAGCTCCATGGGAAGCCTCCTTCACTGGGCATGTTGTAGCCCCATTTTAGGTGTTTCAATCAGTTGTAGGCAGAAGACGGACTTACA
>NW_006412387.1:0-993 GCF_000296735.1 Chrysochloris asiatica
TGGGGTGCGGGGGAAGAAATGATGAGGTACAATCAAAGACCAAGTGCATTTATCCATCACTCATCTGTCAGTTTGTTGTGTGTTGAGTGGCTAGTGTGTTGCTGTGATGCTAGATGCTCTGGCACCAGTATTTTAATTACAACCATGTGACTCACGGTGAACAGATTTTAGAAGAGCTTCCAGACTAACATAGACTAGGAAGAAGGACTGACAGATCATATCTGAATGGTTAGCCACTGAAAATCTTATAAATACCAATGAAACATGAACAGAGATAATTCCATAAAATGGACACTCAAAATATGACTGGGGACGAGCTGTCTACTCAATGTAGGGTTCACCTGACACCTTGAATAAATGAAAACTTTCAGAAAGTTTTTTTCTAAAGGGTCCTACTCAAAATGATAAGAAACAGCTGCAAACATCCATTAATAATTGTAACATGGAATGTACAAATGTACTCTAGGCAAATTGGAAATTATCAAAAATGAAATGGAACACATACCATTTAATAACTGACACATTTTTGTTGTTGTTGTTGTTAGGTTCCATCGAGTTGGTACCAACCCATAGTCACCTTATGCACAGCAGAAGGAAACACTGCCAGATCCAGGGCCAACCTCCCCACTACTGTTGCCAAGCTTGAGTCCATCGATGCTGTCACTTGCCGAATCCATCACATTGGGGTCTTCACCTTTTTCTTGACCTTACCAAACAAGATATCCTTCGGCAGCGACTCCTGACAATCTGCCCAAAGTATGAGAGACAAAGTTTGGCCATCTTGTCCTCTAAGAAGCATTCTAGCTGCACTTCTAATAAAATGGATATATTGGTTCTTTTGGCAGCCCATTGCACTTTCAATATTCTTCTCCAACACCATAACTCAAAAGCATCAATTCTTCTACAGTCTTCTTTATTCACTGTCCAGGTTTCACATGCATATGAGATTATTGAAAACACCATGGCTTGGGCCAGGCGCACCTTAATCCTCAA
>NW_006412387.1:2516-8527 GCF_000296735.1 Chrysochloris asiatica
ACCCTGTACAGAGTCACTGTAAATCGGAACAAACTCCACGGCACATAACCACCACCATCACCATATCAAATAAGATAACTCAAAAGCAACTTGGACATTTTGGCATTATAATGTCATCCTTCATCTTCATAATGCTATTAGTTTCACAAACAAGCAATAATAGGTGAAATGTAATGTTGTTGCTAAGTATCATTGGTTGGTTTCTACTCATAATGACCCTGTATAGGGTTTGTGAAGGTTTGAATTTTTGCTAGAGCACAAAGCTTAATGTTTCTTCAAGCTTGTTGACTTGAACTATGGACTTTGTGGTCTGCAGTCCAGTGCTTATAGCAAGGAGCTACTATACTCTCTATAATGAAGCATGTTGCTGTTGTTGTTAAGTGCCATTAAGTCGGTTCTGACTCACAGCTATCCTGTATTGGCTTTCCAAGTAGCTGCTGGTGAGTTTGAACTGCTTATCTTGCCATTCCTACAGCACCACGCAGCACACCAGGACTCTACAATGACGTATGTTCTTCTTGTTGTTGTTAACAGCTGTCAAGTCGGTTCTGACCCACAGCTGCCCCGTATGTGGTTTCCAAGGAGCAGATGGACTCAATAACGAAGTATATTGTTGTGAAGTGCCGTTGAGTTTGCTCCAATCCATAACGCCCCTGTCTAGGTTTTCTGAAAAGCGGCTGGTGAGCTTGAACCGCTGACATTGCTGTTCAAATGGTTTTGCAGTCTGGTGTATTTACTCAGAGCGCGACACCAGGACTCCAAAATGAAGTATAAACGGGCTCTAAATATGGAACATTTTTCTATGTTACCAACTGGAATAGAAAGGCAAAACAAGATAAATTTTTTTCCAGCTTTCACATGCATATGATGTGATTGACAATACAATTACTTGAATTTGGCACACTTTACTTCTCAAAGTGGTGTGGCTCTGTGGGTTAATGTGCCAGATTGCAAAGCCTTTTGAACAGCAAGGTAGGCCTTTCAAGCTCACCAGCTTCTCCTTGGAAACCCTATACAGTGTCACCATGGGTCGGAACTGACTCTATGGCACTTAACAACAACAACATTCCTCAAAGAGATATCTTTTCTGTTTAACGCTTTAGAGGTCCTTGCAGTAGATACGCCCAATGCAACAAGTTCTATTATTTCCTTATTGACTTTTCCATGAGTGTTGATTAAGAACTCAAGTAAAATGAAATCTTTGACAACTGCAATCTTTCTTCTTCTTACCATGATGTTGTTTATTGTTCCACTTTGAAGATTTTTTTCCTTTACATTGTGACGTACTACATATTGAAGAAGGAGCTCTGGTAGCATCGTGGTTATGAATTGGGCTGCAAACTGCAAGGTCAGCAGTTTGAAACTACCAGCTGCTCCGCGGGAGAAAGATGCGGCTTTATGCTGCTGTAAAGATTTACATTCTCAGAAACTCTGTTCAGGGTCGCTATGGGTTGGAACTGACGCGACGGCACTTAACAAGAACATATTGAAGATTTCAGTCTTAATCTTCATCAGTAAGTGCTTCAAGTCCTCTTTACTTTCAGCAAGCAAGGTTGTGTTCTCTACAGGTCAGTTTGTTCATGAGCCCTCCTCCAATCGTGATGCCATATACTTCTTTACATAGTTCATCTTCTCTGGTCATTCACTCAGCAAATAGATTAAGTATGAGGAAAGGATAAATTGTACATTTTATTAAAATGATAAAGACATACATTTCTCCTGATTCAAAACCACACCGTATCCTTTTGTTCACTTTGAACAACTTTTTTTTTTTTTTGATCTATGAATAAATTCTGCATACGTACAATGAAGAGCTCTGAATTCCCATTCTTCCCAATGTTATCCATAGTTTGTATGATCTATACTCTCAACTACCTTTATATAATCAATAAAACTCATGCAAAAATATTTTGCAAATTCCCTGCTTGTATAATATCAGCAACGATATCCCTATTCCATGTTTTCATCTGCATAGGGCTTGGATGTTGGTCTGCTCCCTGTTTATGAATTCCTGTATCACTTTTTTTTTTATTATTATCTTCAGCAAAATTTTACTTGCATGTTACATAAATAATATGTTTGACAATATCTGCATTCTGCTGAATCTCTTTTCTTTGGAATGGGCACAAATATGAATCTCTTCCAGTTAGTTGGCAAGGCAGTTGCTTTTCAAGTTTGTGACACATGAGTGTGTACTTCAGGCACTGCATCAGTGTATTGAGACATTTCAATTCATATTCCATCATTTCCTGGGAACTTGATTTTCAACAGTGCCTTTATAGCAGATTGGACATCTTCCTTAAATGATATCAATGTTTTGTACATTAGTTACATTGAATGTAGTGTGTCAATAATTCCTTTAATGTTCTGTTTTTCCTTTTCCATTACTCTAGTTTTCCTGTCCTTATATTTGTTTCTCAGAAATTTTTTACCTTGTTTTCTCATCTTGATGGATTTTTATGAAGGCTAACCATTTTAAGGATGGTTAGTCATTGTTGTTTTTGTTGACATTAATTGGGTTCTGAATCCTAGTCACCCTGTACACAACAGAAAGGAACACTGCATGAGTGTGGGCCATGCTCACAATGGTTGTTATGTTTGAAATCATTGATACAGTCACAATGTAAATTCATCTTATAGGAAGTCTTCAGTTTGAATCAGACCCTATACTTTGCCATCACCATTCATCTGGTAGTTTGTCACACTGTGATGGCTTATGTGTTGCTATGATGCTGGAACCTATGCCACCAGTATTTTAAATATCAGCAAGGTTACGTATGGTGCGCAGGTTTCATCAGACTAAGACATACTAGAAAGGAGAGACAGATTACATCTGAATGCTTAGTCACTGAAAACTTATGAATAGCAGTGGAGCACTGTCAGAAAGCACCAGCATACTGAATATTGAAATACTATGAACAGTATTAGAATATTGTCAGATATAATGCTAGAAGATGAGACCCTCAGGATGGAAGACAATCAACATACATTAGGGGAAGTGCTGCTTCCTTATGTTGGAGTGGACTGTGTTGACACTAAATAGTAAACCATCCGGACCTTCATTTGCTGATGAGGCACAGCTCAAAATGAGAAGAAAGAGCTATAAATATCCATTAATTATCTGAATATGGGATGTACAAAGTAAGAAACTAGGAAACTTAGAAGTTGTCAAAAATTAAATGAAACACATAAAGATCAATATCATAGGCATTGTTGTTGTTGTTAGGTGCCATTGAGTTGGCACTGACTTCTAGCAACCCTATGCACAACAAAATCTCTGGTAGCATAGTCGTTAGGAATTGGACTTCTAACCTCAAGGTCAGCAGTTTGAAACTACCAGCTGTTCCATGGAAAAAAGATAAGGCATTCTGCTCCCATAAAGATTTACAGCCTAGGAAACCTGTACAGGGTTTTTATGAGTCAGAACTAATTTCATGGCCCACCACTACCACCACCATGCACAACAGAATGAAACACTGTCTGATCCTGAGCCAACCTCACAATCATTGCTAATCCTGACCCATTGCAGCTGCTAGTGTGCCAATCAATCTTGTTGGGGGTCTACCTCTTTTTCACTGACTATCCCCTTAACAAGTATGTTGTCCTGTTCCTAGGAAATGTCTCTACTAACAATATGCCCAATGTGTGAGTGATGAAGCTTGGCCATATTGCCTTCTTAGTAGTATTCTGACTACATTTGCAAACATAAATTTATGTGTTCTTCTGTCAGTCCTTGGTACTATTAACACTCTTCTCCAACATCATAAATAAAATGCATCAATTTTTCTATGGTACTCCTTATTCACTCTGCAAATTTTACATGCATATGTAGCTTTTGAAAATATCCTGGTTTGGGTCAGGCACATCTTAGTCCTCAAATTGACATCTCTGCTATTGAATACTTTAGAGATGCCTGGTACAGAAGGTTCTCCTAATGCAATATGTCATTTTATCTCTGGGCTGTTGCTTACAAGAGAGTTGATGGTAAATCCAAGGAAAATGAATTATTTGATAATATAAATCTTTTCTCCACTTATCATGATGTAATTTTCTGATCCAGTGGTGAGCATATTTGTTTTCTTTATACTGAAGTTCAATCCATATCTGAAGGCTACAATTTATGACTTTCGTCAGTAAGTATTGTGAGTCCGCTTCACTTTCAGCAAGTAAGGTTATATCATGTGCACATTGCTGGTTGTTAATGAGTCATCCTCCTATTCTGATGCCATGGTCTTCACTGTATAATCCATCTTCTCGTACATTCCATGTTCCAATTATTAATGGTTGTTTACAGCTGTTTCTCTTCATTTTGAGTTGTGCTCCATCAGCAAATGAAGGTCCTGTGGGCTTTTCTCCCACAGTTTTCCCTCCATTCTTGTCATCATGGTCAACTCTACTTTGAGGAGGCAGTTGTTATCCAGTCGCATTTTGAGTGCCTTCTAACCTGAGGGGTTCATTTTCCGGCACTGTATCTGACAGTGTTTCTCTGCTATTCATAAGTTTTTACAGACCAAATATTCGGAAGCAGATAGTCACTCTTCCTTGCTAGTTTGTCTTCATCTGGAAGCTCATCTGAAACCTGTCCACCATGGGTGACCATGCTGGTATTTAAAATACTGGTGGCATAGTGTCCAGAATCACATCAACTCAAAGCCATCACAGTACAACAAACTGACAAATGAATGGTGGTGTCGCTCCTTACTCATATGTAATTCTGAAGCTCCTCTGAAAATTCTCCATTATTAAATATCTAGCTGGTTTATAATCCTAAAATGGAAACTACTGAATTGTAAACCAATTAAACAGATTAGTCATTTCTCAGACTCATCATTTTGCTTTAAATTTTCCTAGTCTCTTAAGATGATGAGTTCTTTATGGAATCAAAATCAATTAAGCTTATATGTGCATATACGTTGTTGTTGTTCTGTACTATTGGGTCAGTACAGACTCATAGTGAGGCTATGCACACCAGAATGAAACACTACTCAATATTGAGCAAACCTCACAATCATTGCTATTTCTGAGCTCACTGATGCTGCCACTATGCCAATTCATGTTATTGTGGGGTCTTTCTTTTTTTCTTACCCTCCACTTTACTAAACACAGTATCCTGCTCAGTATCCTAACAGGTCCCTTCTGTTAATATTTATGAAGTTTGAAAGATGAAACCTGACCATCCTGGCTTCCAAGAAACTTTCTGAATGTACTTCCTCCAACATAGATGTGTTAATTTTTTGGCAGTCCATGATACTTTAAATATTCTCATCTAATAACATACCTTAAATTCATCATTTCTGCAGTCTTCCTTAGTCACTGTCCAACTTTCACATGTATATGAGGTTAATGGAAACACCATGGCTTTGATGAAAATAACACAGTCCTCACACTGGCATCTTTGCTCTTCAACACTTGTGCAGCAGAGTTGTCCAATGTACTATGTCATTTGATTTCTTCATGGCTATTTCCATGAGTGTTCATGATTGATCAAAGTAAAATTAAGTCATTGACATATTCAATATTTTCTCCTTTTATATGGATGCTGTTTATTGGCCCAGTGGTGAGGATTTATGTTTTCTTTACATTGAGGTGCAACTCAAACCAAAGGCTGTGATCTTTGATCTTCATCAAAAAAATATTTCCATCTTTCTACAATACTCTTGCCATGTTCTTCTTATTTGTCTATATGTATATATATATGGTCTCTCACTGTCTGCACCCTTCCATTCTGATAACTAGAGGGGATGCCTGAGCGAATGGACACCCCATCCATACCTCTGGCAAGTTTTACTACGCAAGCACACAGATCTCATTAAAATTTAAAGTGACAGTTTCCCTTAAAACCAAATAGCCATCATTCATCAGTCAGTTTTCATACTATGGTG
Organism: Chrysochloris asiatica; assembly: GCF_000296735.1. Classification (NCBI taxonomy): domain Eukaryota; kingdom Metazoa; phylum Chordata; class Mammalia; order Afrosoricida; family Chrysochloridae; genus Chrysochloris; species Chrysochloris asiatica. Next base: position 8,399 of record NW_006412387.1, read on the forward strand.
ACTTGTGAGTTGCTGTGTTTCTGAAAACTATGCCAACAGTATTTTAAATACCAGTGGGGTCACCCATGGTGGAAAGGTTTTACATGAGCTTCCCGATGAAGACAGACTAGGAAGAAAGAGTGATGAACT
>NW_006412388.1:0-810 GCF_000296735.1 Chrysochloris asiatica
AGAGAAACAAAGGACCTATACAAAGAAAACTACAGAACACTACTACAAGACACCAAAAAAGACTTACAAAAATGGAAGAATATACCATGCTCCTGGATAGGAAGGCTTAACATTGTGAAAATGTCAATACTACCCAAAGCAACCTACACATATAATGTAATTCCAATCCAGATTCCAATTACGTTCTTCAAAGACATGGGAAAAACAATTACAAACTTTATATGGAAAGGAAGGAGATCCAGGATACGCAAAGCACTGCTTAAGAAGAAGAACAAGGTGGGAAGCTTCTCACTCGCTGATTTCAAAATGTTCTACACGGTTACAATGGTCAAAACAGCCTGGTACTGGTATAAAGAAAGATACATTGATCAACAGAAGAGAATTGAGACTCCAGAAATTAACCCATCCACATACAGTCAACAGATTTTCAACAAAATACCTAAGTATATTGTTTGTGGAGGAGATAGTCTCTTCAACAGATGGTGCTGGCAGAACTGGAAAACGATATGCAAAAAACTAAAACAAGACCTTTACCTCATGCCTTATACAAAAAACAACTCAGCATGGATTAAAGACCTAAATGTGAATCCCAGAATTACAAAGCCCATCAATGAAAAAATAGGGACAAATGTGAGAGCTCTAATACAGGTCATACACAGACTACCAAACATTTTGAAAATTACACAAACAAAATAGACAAAATAGATCAATGGGACATACTAAAAATTAAAAACGTATGTGCATCAAAAGACTTCATCAAAAGAGTAAAAGGGGAGCCCACAAAATGGGAAAAAAACATTTTGCAATGAC
>NW_006412388.1:1460-2729 GCF_000296735.1 Chrysochloris asiatica
ATTATGCTGAGTGAAACCAGTCAGTCACAAAAGGAGAAGTATGACATAGGACCATTATTGTAAAAGATTAAGAAAATGCACCCACACTAAAAGGGGGAGTTATCTTTTGTTTATTTATTTTATTCAAAAATTTTTGTTTGTTTGTTACTGTGGTGCATGGAGTGGGGTGAGGGAGAGGGAGGGGAAGGTGGAGCACAGGGTAGGGAATAGACACAGGATAGTTTGGTTTCTGGGGTCGGCATACACTAGAAGAGGAAGGGGAAAGGAAAAACAAGGTGGATGGGAGAATAGATAGGCAGGTTTACATGGTATAAATAGGGCAGAGGTAAATAATGACGTAAGCACATCTGTGGAAAAATAGGGCTCGTGGATACAAAGATTGAGGCATGATTTGAGTGGGTAAAAGTGGGGAAATTATGTTAAGATGCTTGAATCTTGGTTTCCCTTGCCTACTACTGGAAAATAGACACTTAAAGGGGAGAGAAAGGAATAGCCAGAAACATCACCAGAGAAACCTTGTAAGCCAGTCTTCAGCCTATAACTGATTTGAATACCTAAAATGGGGCTAGAACTTGCCCAGTGAAGGAGGCTCCCTGCATTGCACAAGACCATTGGTGGAATCCTGATCCCCATCCAGAATCTTTTGAGGTGGGACATTTCCACTTGAATGGACAAGCAGACCAGTTTGGAGCAGCTAGAAGAACAGAAGATACTTCTTGAACGAAATACCAGCAGGAAAAACCAAAACCAATAACAGCAGTCCAACTGACTACTAAAAGCAAGTTGTTCCCCAGGGAGCCATCAAGGCACGTGGTCAGGTCCCCTTAAGACAAACCCCCTTCCAAGACTGAAACTCAAATGGAATACACTAGCAAGCATATGGTCCTGCTGCTGACCACATTGGTCACCAATATGCGGATGAGGGGGAAAAACAGCAATGAAGTTGTGAAGTAAGTCTGATGACATTCAATAAACCCTTGTTAACCTGGATTGAAACCTGGTTAACTAGCAGTATGACAAGACCTGGTGATTCCTGGGCCCAGTGGCAGGGGCATGGCCCCAAAAGACTAGAACAGAGTGTGACGCATCCAGCTGAAATGAAGTGATGGGAGATGCATAAGAACACTCACACTTGCAGATAGTACCCATTTGACCTGGCCTCAATGGCTGGATGATCAGAACATGACTAGAGGAAGAAAGAAGAGGAAAAAAAAAAAGAGTAACCTACTTCAAGTGGATGAACTTGACCTATGCTTGTGGATGCAGTAT
>NW_006412388.1:3208-4018 GCF_000296735.1 Chrysochloris asiatica
AGAGGGGCTGTGTGCTGGTGGCTGGGGCGGGGGGATGTGGGGTGTATCCTTTGGTTGTTTGATGATGAATTCAGGGGATTATGATCATTGCCATGATATGAAATATGATAGGATGAATGTAAGGATAATGGATAATGTTCACCCATGTAAACTATCACACATAATTCACACACACACAAAAAGTCAACAAGTGTAGAAAGAAATAAACAACCTATATCGTGACATAGGAGTATAAATTGGTATAAGCTTTTAGGAGTTTACTTGATATTATAAAATTTTAATATATGTAAATCCATTAATGAACTATATATAATATTGTCTATTATTATGCTTACGTGAAACCTGTACATAGACTCAAAGGCAGTCTTTTGAGAAAAAAAACACACCAAAAACAATGGGATACTGAATGGCTAAAAATCAGGAAAGGTGTGCATCAGATTGTACCCTTTCACCATACTTATTCAATCTGTAAACTGAGCAAATCATCTGAGGAGCTAGACTCTATGAAGAATGCAACATCAAGATTGGAGGAAGGCTCATTAACAACATGTGATAAGCAGAGGACACATATTACTTGCTGTAAAGGAAGAAGACTTGAAGCACTTACCGCTTCAGTATAATTCAGTAAGGATTACACCAACATGAAGAAAAGACAACTCCTCACAGCTGCAACTGGATTATTAATATGGCAAACAAACTTTGAAGTTGCCAAGGATTCCATTTCACTGGATCCAATCAATGCTCATGGAAGCAGCAGTGAAGAAACCAAATGACAAACCAATTACAAAAGACCTTAAAGTGTTAAAGAGC
>NW_006412388.1:4868-7561 GCF_000296735.1 Chrysochloris asiatica
AACATCAGTAAGTTCATTAAAGGAGTCCTGGAGCACAACAGTTAAATGCTTAGCTGCTAACTGAAAAGTCAGTGGTTTGAATTCACAGGAAACCCTATGTTGCAATTCTCCTTTGTCTTACAGAGTTTCTGAATCAGAATCAGACACATCCAATAAATTCACCCTTTGAACAAGATCCTCTATTTCTAAGTGTATCATGAAGATATAAATGAATAAGTACACATAGATTTTTGTTAAAGGTTTAGCTATAACAGAACAACTGGAAATGTGAAACAGTAAGGAACTTGCTTATATAAATTGTGTTAAAACAAACATCTGTAATTATTACCTCTGGTAGCATAGTAGTTACGAATCAGGCTGCTTACCTCAGGGACAGCAGTTCAAAACTACCAGCTGTTCCACGGGAGAAAGACGAGGCTTTCTGCTCCTGTAAAGATTTACAGCCTCAGAAACCCTGTACAGGGTCGCTATGGGTCGGAACCGACTCCACAGCACATAATAACAACCATTGAAAAAATAAATCATGATATATGTTACCTTTTAAGTATATAAAAATGCATGCTATTGTTAACGTTAAGCGCCATCGAGTCGGTTCCAACTCCTGTTGTTGTTGTTAGGTATGCTGATTAGTTCTGACACATTTATTTTTGTTAGGAGCCATCTAGTCGATACCGACTCATAGCAACCTTATGAACAACAGAACAAAACACTGCCTGGTACTGCGCCAACATTACAACCGTTGCTATGCTTGAGCACATTGCTACTGCCACTCTGCCAGTTCATCTCCTTGGGAGTCTTCCTCTTTTTTGCTGACCCTCCATTTTAACAAGCATTATGTCATTCCCCAGAGACTGGTCCCTCCTGATAATTTGTCCAAAGTATGAGAGACTAAGGAGCAATCTAGCTGTACTTCTTCCAACAAAGATTTGTTTGTTCTTTTGACAGTCTATGGTATTTTTAATATTCTCTTCCAAAACCATAACTTAAATGCATCAATTCTTCTATGGTTTTCTTTACTCATTGTTCAACTTTCACATGCATATTAGGCGATTAAAAAATCATGGCTTGGGTCAGGCACACCTTAGTCTTCTAAATAACATCTTTCTTCTTGAACACTTTAAAGAGGTCTTGTGAAGCAAATTTACCTAATGTAACATATCCTTTGATATCCTGACTACTATTTCCATGAGTGGTGATTGTGGCTCCAAGCAAAATGAAGTTTTTGACTTCAATCATTTCTCCATTTATCATGATGTTTATCGGGAGGAGTTTTGTTTTCTTTACATTGAGGTGTAACCCATCCTGAAGGCTGTGGTCTTTGATCCTTATCAGTATGTCAAGTCCTTTACACTGTCAGCAAGCAATGGGCTCAAGCATATGACAGATTGTTAATGAGTCTTCCTCAACTCTGATGCCATATTTTTCTTCATATAATCTAACTTCTAAGATTATTTGTTTAGCATACAGACTGAATAAGTATGATGAGAGAATATAACCCTGGTGCACACCTATCCTAATTTTTAATCATTTAGTGTTCCCTTGTTCTGTTTGAACAACTGCCTCTTAGTCTATGTACACGTTTCTTATGAGCACAAGTAAGTGTTCCAGAATACTCATTCTCCACACTATTGTCCATAGCTTGTCATGATCCATACAATCGAAAGATTTTGGATTACCAATAAAGCACAAACACCTTTCTTGTATTCTCTGCTTTCATCCAAGATCCTTCTGACATTAGCAAAGGTGTCACTTGTTCCACATCCTCGGATATCATGTTTGGTAAAGTGGAGGGTCAGAGAAAAAGAGGAAGACCCCAACAAGATGGACTGGCACAGTAGCAGCATTAATAGGCTCCAAAGTAGCAATAATTGTTAGGTTGACCCAGGCCTGGAAGTGTTTTGTTTTGTTGTGCATAGGGTCACTATGAGTCAGTACCAATTTGATGGCACTTAACAACAGCTGCTCCTTGGAAACCCTATGCAGGGCCGCTATGGGTCAGAATCGGCACTTAACAACAACAACAACAACAGCGTAGTGGTTACAAATTGAGCTGCAAACCACAAGGTCAGCAGTTCGAAACTACCAGATGTTTTGTGGGAGAAAGATGAGGCTTTCTGATCCTGTAAAGATTTATAATCTTGGAAACCCTGAACAGGGCTGCTATGAGTCAGAACCAACTCCATGGCACATAAGCAACCAACCAACCATACAACAACATCCTGGTCTGAATCCTGACTGAATAATATTAATGTACTGTTACAACCATTTTTGAATTATCTTTAGCAAAATTTTATTTGCATGTAATATTAATGATATTGTCCAGAGATTTCCAAATTCTGTTGGGTCACCTCTCTTTGGAATGGGCACACATATGGATCTCTTCTAATTGGTTGGCCAGGTAGCAGTTTTTGAAAATTTCTGGCATAGATGAGTGAATGCCTCCAGTGTCATATCAGATTTTGTTGGAAGATTTCAATTTGTATTCCATCCATTCCTGGAGACTTTTCTTTGCCAATTCTTTCAATGCATCTTGGACCTCTTCCTTCAGTATCATTGGATCTTGATCATATGCTACCTCTTCAAATAGATGAACAGCGACCATTTCTATTTGATACAGTGACTCTGTGTATTCATTCCATCTTCTTTTGATGCTTTCTGCATTATTCAATATTTTGCCCATGTTGTTGTTGTTA
>NW_006412388.1:8181-8679 GCF_000296735.1 Chrysochloris asiatica
GTATTTCATTTATTTGCTTTAGCATCTCTATGCTGGAAGCAGGTTTAAGAGTTTCTTCTGACATCTATTTTGGTGTTTTACTTCTTTCTTGTCTTCTCAATGACCTTTTTCTTTCTTCTTGTATGATGTTCTTGATATCATCCCACAACTCTTCTGGTTTCAATCATTAGTGTCTAATGGATCAAATATGTTCTTGCAATGATCTCTCAATTCATGTGGGATCTTTCATTTGGCTCACATGGACTTGTTTTGATTTTCTTTACCTTCATCCTGATCTTGCATATGAGCAATTGATGGTTTGTTACAGTCTGCCATGGCCTTGTTTTGGTTGATGTTATGGAGCTTTTCCACTGTATCTTTCCACAGATATAGACAATTTCATTCTGTGTATTTCATCTGGTGAAGTCCATGTGGATAATCGTCTTTTATGTTGGTTAAAAAAAGTATTTGTGAGACCAAACAAGATGGCGGATCGGGCGGACGTATAGCAGAGAGCTC
>NW_006412389.1:0-2894 GCF_000296735.1 Chrysochloris asiatica
CTGCTTCGAAGACGTCACTGCTTCGAAGACCTCGCTGCTTCGAAGACCTCACTGCTTCGAAGACCTCACTGCTTCGAAGATCTCGCTGTTTATAGGCTGTTAATGAGTCTTCTTCCAATCCTGATGTCATGTTTTTCTTCATATAATCCAATTTCTTGGGTTATTTGCTCAGCACATAGATTGAATAAGTATGGTAAAAGGATACAATTCTGGTGCACAACTTCCCTGATTTTAAAGCATTCAAATTCCTTTGTTCTATTCTAATGATATCCTCTTGGTCTAAGTATAATTTCCCCATGAGCACAATCAAACATTTTGAAAACCCCATTCTTTGCAATATTATCCATAGTTTGTCATGATCAACACAGTTGAAAGCCTTTGTATTATCAATAAAGCACAAGTAAACATCTTTCTGGTATTCTCTACTTTCAGTCAAGATCCATCTGATGTTAGCAATGATATCCCTAGTTCCACACCCTTTTCTGAATTTGGCTTGAATTTCTGACAGTTCCTTGTTTGTGATCTTAATGATGTTTTTTGATGATTTCTGCATTTCATTGGGTCACCTCTTTGAAATAGAAACAAATATGTATCTGTTCCAAATAATTGACCAGATAACTGTCTTCCAAATTTTGTTGGCAAAGATGAATGAGCTGCATCAGTTTGTTGAAAAATTTCAATATGATCAAACTTCCAATCAAGATGCATTGATAAGTACTGGTGATTGGAATGCAAAAGCTGGAAACAAAGAGTAAGAATTGGTAATTAGAAAATATGACACTGGTGATAGAAATGATGCTGGAGATTATATGAGAGATTATATGATAGAATTTTTCAATAACAAAGTCTTATTTATTGTAAAGACCTTTTAAAAATGACATAAAAGATGACTGTACACATGGACCTCACCAGATGGAATAAACAAGAATCAAATTGACTACCTCTGTGGGAAGAGACAGAGGAAAACCTCAATATCATTAACCAAAATAAGGCCAGGAGCCGACTATGAAACAAACTATCAATTAATTGCTTACATACAAATAAGTTCAGTGTGGAGTAGAAAAAAATTCAAACAAGTCAATGAGAGCCAAATATGATGTTGAATAGATCCCATCTGAATTTAGAAACCATCTCAAGGACGTATTTGATGCATTAGACACTAATGACTAAAGATCAGAAGATTTATGGGATGACATCAAGACAAACACATACACCAAGAAAGCAAAAGGCTATGAAAAGACAGGAAAGAGAGAAAAGACCAAAATGAATGTCAGAAGAGACTCTGTAACTTGCTCTTGAGTGTAGAGAAGCTAAAGGTATTGGAAGAAATTAGGAAGTAAAATAGCTGAACAGAAACTTTCAAAGGGCAACTCTAGAAGACAAAGTGAAGTATCAAAATGAAATGTGCAAAGACCTGCAGGTAGAAAACCAAAAGGGAGTAATACTCTCAGCACTTCTCAAGATGAGGGAACTGAAGAAAAAATGAAGCCTCCATGTGCAATACTATAGGTTTCTATGGGAAAATAGTACAAGATTCACAAAACATCATATGAATCACTGTACCAAAAAGAAATGGTAGATGTTCAACCATTTCAAGAGGTAGCATATGATCAAGAACCAGTGATACTGAAGGAACAAATCTAAGCTGCACTAAAGGCATTGGTAGAGTCCTGGTGTGGTGCTGTGGGTTAATGAGCCAGACTGTAAGCCATTTGAACTGCAAAGTTGGTGGTTCAATTTCACCAGCTGCTTCTTGGAAACCCTATACAGTGTTGCTGTGGGTTGGAATTGACTTGATGACACTTAACAATAACAACAAAGGCATTGGTGACACATAGGGCTCCAGGAATTGACAGAAAACCTATGGAAACTATGGGTGACTGGGGCTTAATTCCATGGAGAAACGACATGAGATAGTATAAAACACATGTGTCAGTGTTATCCCAGACTAGTGGCAAATGTGGCTGGTATTTTTATACCCAATTCCCAGTAGTTATCAGTTGCAGCTTGCTCTTGGTGTATGTTCATTTCCTAGTACTTCAAATCTGCTCTCCACACAGGCAGAACAGCATTACAAGACTTCAGAGAGAAAGAGAGAGAGACAGAGAGAGAGCGAGAGAGCGAAAGCCATTAGATACAGAGGTACAGATACTGGTTATTGGAGGTCAACAGTACTCAAGGGCTAAAAGGCAAAGTTTTCTTTACTTCAGAAAATATTAGAATCTTTAATATTGAAATATAGATATGGTGGTGGTGGGCCATGGAGTCGATTCCAACTTATAGTGACCCTGTATAAGGTTTCCAAGGCTATAAATCTTTATGGGAGCAGAAAGCCTCATCTGTCTCTTGTGGAGCAGCTGGTAGTTTCGAACTGTTGACCTTGAGTTTAGCAGCCTGATTCATAACCAATATGCTACCAGATATGGATTCTCCAAAGTGTGTTTATGTTACGCATGATTTAACAAAGGTATTCCACTACAGAAACTTTTCTTCATGTATTATTTTTGGGATTTGTAGTCTGTAGCTCATGCTTTTGGGAATGCTGCCTTAGAATATTCTAAACATAAGGCATAACCTGGAGTCCTTCTGTAGTGCTATAGGATAAGCACTGGATTGCTAATCAAAGGGTGGTGGTTCAAACCCATCAGCCAATCCTTGGAAACCCTATACAAGGTTCATATGAGTCAGAACTAATTCAACAGCACTTAACGTCAGTAATATCAAAGGTATAACCTAGCTATGAAAACCTACAGAACTCAATGTTGTTGTTGTCAGGTGCCATCGAGTCGGAACCGACTCATAGCGACCCCGTGCCCAGCAGGATGAAACAATGTCCGATCCTGGGCCAACCTCACTACCGCTGCCACACTTGAGTCCATCAATGATGCCACCTG
>NW_006412389.1:3754-7036 GCF_000296735.1 Chrysochloris asiatica
GATTGTAGCCATTTCTGTATTACCTTTAGCAAAACTTTACTCACTTGAGATATCAAAGAGATTGTCCAATGATTTCCACAGAACTCAATAACTGTCACAAAAATTTCAAAGGGATCATTGTGTTTTGTGAACCCTTTGGCCAACAAGTTAAATTTTCTTTTTAATTTAGCCAATTACTTTAAACGATTTTATAGTTTCATCATCATTTGAATGGCAAGGCAATGAAGATAAGAGAATTTTAGTCACTTGCCTAAGGCTATTAGCAAGTTTGTGCACAGTCAGAACTAGAGTCTAAATTCAGTGTCTACCTTCCCACATCCCCAAGTAAACATTGACTTTCTGTGGTCCAAGCATTTTAAATGAAAATCAAGGCTATTCTTGAACTATATTCTTCCTGTAATCTCCTAGACATGCTGCTAATCTTCTCCAATCACTGTTCTTAGTCTATTTAACAGGTAGTGTTCATTTTACCAGGTAGCAGTCTCTGGGGTTCTTTTTTCAGCTCAATTCTGCAAATAATAGTCTTAGACATTGTGCACCATTTCCCTGGGGCTGACTGGCTTCACTGCTGCTGGATGGGATTTGTGCTGGAGTTGTCTAGATGTCTGTGTTTCCTCCCAATTACAGTTCTAGATCATGTCCATAGATGTAGTCAAGCTCATAGGCATCAAAGAGTCAGAGTCCAGTTTGGTCAAGAAATACATTTGTGAGCAAACTAGTTTAAAGATGATCCTTGTACTATTGATTGTGGTTAGAAACAGCAGTTGTTATGTGGATCCCTTCTCTGTTATGCAGTTATAGGCAGCTCAAGATATTTGCAGATAACTGGCATAGACCCGCACAGAAGTTTAGCATGCTGACTTCTCATTGCTCAGGATACTTTGCCCAACTCAGTGGGTTTTGTGTTCAGAGAGATGCCCTTGGTTCTCTGTATGAGAGAAATAATGCAGAGGTATTTCTGCAGAAGATAGAGAACATGGATTTATTATTTATTTACAGTCTCTGTTTCCAGGATGATAAATGGTAATCATCGGGATTTTCTGCTGCCTGGTCCTTTGCTAAACTTACAGTTGTTACACCTGAGTTCATTGATGTTGCCACTGTGCCAATCCATTTTTATTGGGGTGGGGTCTTCATTTTTTTTTTTTTTTTCTAACACGCCACTTTACATGATGTCCTTCTTCAGGGACTGGTTCCTCCTGATAATATGTTCAAAGTATGAGAGATGAAGTCTTGTCATCCTGGTTTCTCAAGAACATTCTGGCTATACTTTCTCCAAGACAGATTTATTTTTTCTTCTGGCAGTCTATGACACTCTTAATATTCTTCTCTAATACCATGACTTGGATGATGTGCATCTTAGTCCTCAAACTGACTGACATATTTTCTCTTGAACATTTTGAAGAGGTCTTGTGCAGTAGATTTCTTGACTGCTGCTTTCATTACTGTTGATAGTGGATTCCAGAAAAATGAAGTCTCTGACAACTTCAATATTTTCTCCATTTCTCATGATGTTATTTATTGGTCAAGTGGTGAAGATTTTTGTTTTCTTTACATTGAGGTGCAACCCTGATTATTAGCTCAGTAAGCAGATTGAATAAGTATGGTGAAAGGATACAACCCTGGTGCACACCTTTCCTGATTTTAAACCATTCAGTGTCCCATTGCTCTGTCTGAATGACTTATTCTTGGTTCCTCATGAGCATAAGTAAGTGTGTTCTGGAATACCCATTCTTCACAATGTTGTTCATAGCTTTTCATGATCCATACAGTTGAAAGCCTTTACATAGTCAATAAAGCACAGGTAAATATGTTTCTGGTATTTCCCATTTTTAGCCAAGATCCATCTGATGTCACACTGATAACCCACATTCCGTGTCCTTGTATGAATCTGGTTTGAAACTCTCGGCAGTTTCTGTCAATGTATGTTTGCAGCCATTTTTGAATTATCTTTAGCAAAATTTTATTTGCATGTGATAATACTAATATTGTCTGATGGTTTCTGCATTCTATTGGGTCACCTCGCTTTGGAATGGGCACCAGTAGGGATCTCTTCCAATCCGTTGGCCAGGTCTTCCAAATATTTTGGCATAGATAAGTGAGTGCTTCCAGTACTGCAACAGTTTGTTGAAAGATTTCCATTTGTATTCCATCAGTTCCTGGAGCTTTGTTTTTTTTGTTAATGTCTCCTGTGAACCTTGGACTTTTTCCTTCAGTACCATTGACTCTTGATCAAATGCTGCCTCTTAAAATAGTTGCACATAGACCTCTTATTTTATTTTTTGGTACAGTGACTCTGTGCATTCCTTCCATCTTCTTTTAATGCTTTCTGAATCATTAAAAATGTAACCATAGAATCCTTCAATATTGCAAGTGAAAGCTTGATTTTTTTCCTTCAGTTCTTTCAGCTTGAGAAAAGCTCTTCCCTTTTGGTTTTCTAACTCAATGTCTTTATGCATTTTATTATAATACTTGATTTTGTCTTCTCAAACTGCCCTTTGAAATTATCAGCTCTCCACCTCTTTATTTCTTCCATGTGCTTTAGCATCTCTATGTTGGAGAGCAAGTTTCCAAGTCTCTTCTGACATCCATTTTGGTCTTTTCCTTTTTGTCTTCTTAATGACCTTTTGCTTTCTTCATGTATGATGTTCTTGATGTTATACCATCACTCTTCTAGTCTTTGGTCGTTAATGTCTAATGTATTAATTCATTTGTGCCAAATGCATAAAATCTCTAAATTCAGGTGGGATATTTTTTAAGATCATCTTTTGGCTTTTGCAGGGTTGTTTTAATTTTATTCAGCTTCATCCTGAACCTGTATAGGAGCACTTGATGGTCCATTTCCACAGTCTGTTCCTGGCCTTACTTTTGCTGATATTGTCAATTTGATTTCTGTGTATTCCATCTAGTGATGTTGATGAATATAGTAGATTTTTATGTTATTTAAAAAAGGTATCTGCAATGAATAAGTCATTGGTATTGCAAGATTTTATCATGCATTCACCAGCATTTTTTCTATCACCAAGATCATGTTTTCCAACTATTGATGTTTCCAACTTTTAAATTGCAATCACTAGTACTTATCAATGCATTTTGATTGAATGTCTGATCAAATTCAGAATGAAGATATTGGTAGATATCTCCCACTTTACCATCACCGGCTTTAGTGGTGGTGTATAAATTTGAATCTAGTGGTATTAACTGGTCCGCCTTGTCATTGTTTAGATACTATCCTATTGAAGACAGCATTATACTTCAAGATAGATATGGAAATATTCTTTT
>NW_006412389.1:7136-7753 GCF_000296735.1 Chrysochloris asiatica
CTTCATCCTGAACCTGTATAGGAGCACTTGATGGTCCATTTCCACAGTCTGTTCCTGGCCTTACTTTTGCTGATATTGTCAATTTGATTTCTGTGCATTCCATCTAGTGATGTTGATGAATATAGTAGATTTTTATGTTATTTAAAAAAGGTATCTGCAATGAATAAGTCATTGGTATTGCAAAATTTTATCATGCATTCACCAGCATTTTTTCTATCACCAAGATCATGTTTTCCAACTATTGATGTTTCCAACTTTTAAATTGCAATCTTGCAATCACTAGTACTTATCAATGCATTTTGATTGAATGTCTGATCAAATTCAGAATGAAGATATTGGTAGATATCTCCACCATCACCGGCTTTAGTGATGGTGTGTAAATTTGAATCTAGTGGTATTAACTGGTCCGCCTTGTCATTGTTTAGATACTATCCTATTGAAGACAGCATTATACTTCAAGATAGATATTGAAATATTCTTTTTGGTGATGAATGCGATACCATTCCTTTTCAATTTGTCATTATTGGCACAGTGAACTGTATTATTGTCAGATTCAGAATGGCCAATACCAGTCCATTTCAGCTCAGTAATGCTCCTGAGAAGCCAGAATGGCTTGA
>NW_006412389.1:8538-9642 GCF_000296735.1 Chrysochloris asiatica
AAGTTTATAGGGCAGATCATCAGTTTTACATTCAACAAATCATACAACCTGTTTCATCACAATGATTACATTCCCCTCCATGTACTATCACTTAACAGTATTTCTATCTATTCACTTTAGCTCTTTTTTTGAAAAACAAAACAAAACAAAAAATCAAAAAAACCACACACACACTCTCGGGAATATGTAATAATTTACACCACCAAAGGTCACATTCTGCAAGTCTGCCTCCTGGCTGTCAGCTCTTAGTCTCTCTCTTCCCATGAATCTAGAATCCTCAGCTGCTCCCTCTCACCATATCCCCATTTCTGCCTCCATATCTGGTGTCACTGCTGCTCTGAATAAGGTCCCGCATTCTGCTTGTGCTCTTCTCCCTTGATGATCATCGGGTTCTGTGTTTCTGGACTGTAAGATTAACTGTTCCCCCATTTTTGTTACAAAACTTCTACCTTTACAATTGTGATGATAACAATTAGTAATTGTGACCTTTACAATTAGTCACGATAACAATTACTATTTAATCATCTCTGTTAATCAGACCCATCTAGACAAGATGACAACTATTCAGTGGGGACTCTTTATTCCCCTACACACTGTTAAATTAAACTGCCTCTTGAAACCTTGTAAGCCTGTCACTTCGTGCCTTTATGCCTCTTCACTTTAGGTAACCAATGTCTAAGTTGCCCAACCCTGTGTACAGTGGGGATAACATTGATACTTGATGTGAAGACTTCTTCCCTCTCTGTTGGTATTTAGAGTTACTACCTCCATGAGTATAGGTCAGGTCCATCAAACTGTAGCAATTTACCCTTATTTCCTTTATCAAAAATTGTGTGTGTGTGTTTAAATCTTCCTTTCATTGAGTTCTGATTATCAAACCATCGAGGCTAGGTCAAATGATTACAATCTGCAAGTTTGGGTGTTCTTGTGCCTCCCCTTCATTTCATATCAGCGGGATGCTTCACTCTCATCTCTAGCCCTCTGTCCTTGTCCATGGGCTCAGGTGTCCCCAGGTCTCACCACACTTTGGACCAACCAGCCCTTCCTCTTCTCTCTCTCATTTCCAGGTCAACAGGAGTCAATGGACCGTGGTTGAACTCAGCC
>NW_006412390.1:0-4805 GCF_000296735.1 Chrysochloris asiatica
CCCCACAACGTTTTCTTGTTTGTAATCAAAAGGCCTTTCTTCCATAGTTCCGCTGGGTGGATTTGAACTTACAATCTTTTAGTGAATAGTTGAGTATGAATAGGGACCATGGAAGGCTACACCTGCGTAGAGCTACACATTCACAAAGAAATCTTGGTGGTCAAGCACTTGGCTGCTAGCCAGAAGGTTGGCAATTCAAACCCACCAGTCACTCTAGGTGAAAGCTATGGCAGTCTGCTTCCTTAAGATTTCAACCTCAGAAACCCTATGGGGAGGTTCGACTCTGTTCCATGGGGTCATTATGAGTTGACGTCAAAGACAATGGGTTTGATTTGATTCACACACACACACAAATGAGTGCTTATACATCTGGTGAAATCTGAATAAACTCTATGGATTACGCTAATGTAAAAAAAAGAGGAACCAGTCCCTGATGAAAGATATTGTGCTTGTCAAAGTAGAGGGTCAGTGAGATGCAAGAATAACAATTGTAAGGCTGGTGCAAGATCAGGCAGTGTCTCATTCGGTTGCACATTGGGCCACTGTGAGTCAGAACTGACTCGATGGCGCCTAGCAACAGCAATGTGTGCTGAGAAAAGCGTGCTCTGAATGATACATAAGGAGAGAGCAATGCAACAGATAAGGGGGTCTACAATAGGAGAAAGAGATCTGGGTAGCAATGCTGCTTCACTCAGTGCTATCATCCTAAATGATTTTGGTCCTCTGGGAGCCAGAGACTTATTGGGTAATTTACTTAAAAAAAAGAAAGAAAGAAACAGTATTCTCCTCCCAGGAGGGCTGAACATGCTGTCAACTGCATTAAGAGTAATTATCTCCAAGGTACTGGGATCTGTACCCGTGCCCCAGTGAATCTGCCAAGGCTATACTCCAGCTTACCTGAGTCCCTTGATAACCCTACCATGTGTGTCAGTTCCAGAGCGCTATTTTGCACAGGGTCCAAAGGTTAAGGAACCAACAGCTGAGGCCCAGCTAGAAGCATGGAGCATCACACTGACCTTTGAGACCAACAGGTCAGCATCTGTATTCAGCCTGATCTCCAAATATCCTAAGGGTTCCTAAGATGTAGAACGCACTCTTGGCAATGTGTAACACAAAAGAAACAAACATCTCCCTCTTTCAGTCTCCAGGTAAAAGAAAAAAGATCCACTTCTTGGGCCCTTATGAGATTCCATCTTAGTGACCAAGAGTCTCGTGTGCCTGGAACGGTTGTGATTTATACCTGTACCCTGGTATCCATTCCAGGATGATATTTTCCAGGAAAAAAGTCACACAGCCTCCCCTAGCCATGAATTCCCAGCTCCCCACTATGTCTGAATCTTCAGTGAGGGCTGGGCTGGTGACTACACAGTTTTCCACTTGAGCTGGGAACCTGTGGCAAACTCAACAGTGTTCCTCCTCCTATTGGAGAAAATGCCAGGAGTTTAAGGGCGGAGATAAGGCAGCCAACTGGAGGATAAATGAGAAGGCTTAGGAGACCGAGTGCTCTGGGTTTGACTGCTCAGGACTGCTGGCTTCAGCCACAGGTGGTTAATTAGAAGTTGGGAATGACTGAACTAAGTAGTGTAACAAGGTGGCTTGTTTACATGACAGCCTGAACCCCACTCAACAGCCTCCTTCACAGGAGGATATGCACTGCTCTAAGGCAGAAGAAAACCAGATGACAGCTAAGAGTGGTGGGTCTTCCGTGGATCATGCCTAGACTGTATGGAAGAATGTGCTCATCTGCTGTCCTTGTCCCAAGTGGTTCAAATGGCAGAGGATTGACCGAATTTTCCCATAAATCAGTTGGTCTCTTGCCTTTTAAGGTGTTAATTTTTGAATCATTCTCTTCTTGTTGTTGTATTTCTTCCATGTTGTTGTTAAGTGTCTGTCATCAAGGTGATTTTAATGCATAGCAACCCTCTATAGGGTTTCCAAGGAGTGGCTGGTGAGGTTGGAACCGCCAACCTTGAGATTCAAACAGACCTTGCAGTCTAGTGCATTATCCTGCAGCGCCACACCAGGACTCAGCAGTTGATAGTATATTCAAGTTTCCTACAACTGTTAATTTTGGTATTTACGTCCCTCTTTAGTCTAGTAAGGAGCTCCTATGGTGGCACAGTGGGTTGAGCATCTTGAGTTTAAACCCACCAACTGCTCCATGGGACAAAGATGAGGCTGTGTGATTTTGTTAAGATTCTCAACCTTGGAAGCCCTCTGGATAAGTTCTATTCTCTCCTCTGTGTTCTGTTAAATGACATCTAGTCAGTTCCCCCCAGTCACTTAACAACAACAACAGCGATGGTGTGTGGAGTCCTGGTGTGGCACTGTAGGATAATCACTGTACTGCTAATCATAAGGTCCGACAGTTCAAACGTACCAGTTATTCCTCAAAAACCTCTAAAGGGTTTCTGAGGGTTTCTGAGGCTATGCATCTTTGCAGGTGCATAAAGTCTCACCTTTCTCCTGTGGAGAGCCTGGTGGGCTCAAACTGCTGACTAGAGGGTCGCAGTGAGTCAGAAAGGAGTCCATGACAGTGGGTTTGGGGCTTTCGTAGTTTGGTCTTTTTTTGGGGGGCGGGGGTTGGGTGTAAATCAAGTACAGAGTTGTAGATCTTATTCTCATTCGTTTTAAACTTCTTATTTTGCAGTTTTTTCCACTTTGTAAAAGTATTTGTGACTTTTCCTATCTTCAGTGATTAGACTTACTGGAGGCTTGCCCATTTTGTGGGTCTTTTCAAACAACCTTGAATATACTCATCATTGGAATAGATGTGTTCTCTCCTGAAGTTATTTCTGCCTTTATTCTTATACATTCCTTCCTTATGTTTTGTTCAGGCAACCCCATAGCTCAACATTTGAGATTAGTCACAATAGAAACTGACTCTGGAAAAACATGTATTGGAAGGATCTGAGGCAGTCCAGAAATCCACAGGAGGGAAGCAGGGAATCAGGTGGGGGAATGTGTAGGGACCAGAAGTCCAAGTGGTCAGATGCTCTGTCAGGGGCAGGTCCAGGAGCAGCTTGGTTCTGGTATGCTGGTTGAGCACTGCCCCCATGGAAGACTCAGTTACTCCTTCTTTTAGATGCTCACTCCAGATTGTAAACTCCAGGGCAGCATTTGATTGGCAAAATTTAGGCGACGTGCCCAGACCCAATGTCTAACTGTCACACCACCATATTTTTGTTAAGTGCCTTCTAAAGGAGCTCTGGTAGCGTAGTGGTTACAAATCGGGCTGCGAACCGCAAGGTCAGCATTTCGAAACTACCAGCTGTTCCACAGGAGAAAGATGAGGCTTTCTGCTCCCGTAAAGATTTACAGCCTCGGAAACCCTGTACAGGGTCGCTATGAGTCGAAACCGACTCCACAGCACACAACCACCACCACCAAATGCTTCTAAATCATAGCGATCTTGTATAGGGTTTTAGAGGAATAACTGGTATGTTTGAACTGCTGACTTTATGATTAGCAGTACAGTGCTTATCTTACAGTTCCACACCAGGACTCTACACACCATCATTGTTGTTGTTGTTCTTGCTAAGTGACATCAAGTCCGTTGCAACTCATAGTGACCCTGTATAGGATTTCCAAGGAACAGCTGGTGGGTTTGAACTGCCAACCTGTGGTTGATCATAGGAGTCAATTGCAAATTTGAAACTCACGCTAGCTGGTGCCACCTTAGTCAGTTAAAGTCTTTCCCCTCACATCACCATCACCCATCCAACCATCAAGGGGCCCGTAGCTTCTCCATCTTGGTTTAGAAAAGAAGCATCCATATAGGATGAAACCATTGGGACCAGGCAGAGTCTTGAGGCACATACAAGCTTCGTTGCAAATTGAACGTTCTTTGGGCATTTGGTGTTCTTAACCAATCAAGAGATACACTGTAGTTGTCCCTGGCACTCTAGATGAATGGCCCATGTTCTGGCAAAGGTTTTCATGTTGTCAAGTTCCTATGTCCCTTTCTGTGGTCCTTGACTCTCAGTACCCCTATCTCTTCCCTGGTACACAGCCCAGCGCTAGTCTGCACTGACACCTCTCTGTCTTGTGCTTGGACCAACTTTTGAGCTTAGTGAATAGCTGAAGTCCTTGTGCCTGGCTCTGTAGCAAACAACTCACATCTCTCTTTAATACTGAAGAGTAAAGGATATTTTGGCAAATCATAGAGGGGAAGAGAAGCACACAAGTGAATGTTTCAAACCATCACCTCATCATTGATCTCATAAATCAAGTCTTTTGAGGTTACCATTCAAAGGCTGAGTCCCAATTTTTTTTCCTACTTCACCAAAGACTGAGGTATTTTACAGCTACTTACTGAAATTGTAATTGTGTCTATTGTACCTTATATTTGGGAGAGGAGTTTTAAATAACTAAGTGCTTTGGGAAATTATACACCTAATTTTTATTCTATAAGTGGTAACTACTAGTCTATAAATTATGTTAACTTATATTCTCTACCACAATATCCATTAATAATCAGAATGTAGAGTGTAAAAAGTGTGAATCTAGGAAAATTAAAACTTGTCAAAAATGAAATGGAACACATAAAATTTGGTATCCTAGGCATTAATGAACTGAAATGGATTGACATTGAACATTTTAAAACAGACAGTCATAGTTTAAGATTACAGGAATGACAAATTGAAAAGGAATGGTGTCACATTCATTGTCAAAAACAGCATTTCAAGATCTATCTTGAAGTACAAATTGACTACGACAGGATAATATCCGTACAGCTACAGGGAAGACCTAAGACCAATATCGTAGGCATTAGTGAGCTGAAATGGACTGGTGTTGGCCATTTT
>NW_006412390.1:7185-8447 GCF_000296735.1 Chrysochloris asiatica
CAGAGAAAAAGAGGAAGACCCCCAATGAGATGGATGGGCCAAGTGGCAGCATCCATGGACTCAAGCGTGGCAACAATAGTGAGGTTGGCCCAGGATCGGCAGTGTTTCGTTCTGCTGTGCATAAAGTCGCTATGGGTCAGTACCAACTCGATGGCACCTAACAACAACAACACAGGGAAGCCCAAGGAACACTGGTAGCATAGTGGATTACAAACTGGGCTGCTAACTGCAAGGTCAGCAGTTTGAATCTACAAACCACTCCTTGGGAGAAAGATGAGGCTTTCTGCTCCTATAAAGATTTACAGCCTTGGGACACCTATACAGGGTCTCAATGAGTTGCAACTGACTCGACAGCACACAACCACCACCACCACCAATAAGACCAGCTAATTATGACGATTATGCAAATTTATGCACCACCCACTAAAGCCAATGATGATGAAACTGAAGAAGAATTCTACTTCTTCATTCAACTTCTTCATTCTGAAATTAAACAAGCATGCAATTATGATGCATTGATAATTACTGGTGATTGGAATTCGACAGTTGAAAACAAAGAGGAAGGTTCAGTAGTTGGAAAATATGGTCTTGGTGATAGAAATGATGCTGGAGATCTCATGATAGAACTTTGCAAGACCAATGGCTTATTCATTGCAAATACCTGTCTTCAACAAAAAGGTGACATACATCTATGTGGACCTCACCTGTGGAATACACAGGAATAAAATTGACTCCATCTATGGGACAAGATGAGGGAGAAGCTCCATCTCATCAGCCAAAACAAGGCCAGAGCAGACCTTGGAACAGACGATTCATTGCTCAGATGCTAGCTCAGGCTGAAGCTGAAGAAAATTAAAACAAGTCCATAAGAGCCAACATCTGACCTTGAAAACCAAGAGAGACCTACAAAGATGGAAGACTATACCACGTTCATGAGAGACGAGGACAACCACTCGTCTGTCAGTTTATCGTACTTTGGTGACTTGCATGTTGCTGTGATGCTGGAAGCTATGGCACCAGTATTTTGAAAGCTAGTAAGGTCACCTTTGGTGAACAGGTTTCAGCTGCGCCTCCAGACTAAGAGTAGGAAGAAATAGATGCAGGCTACTTCCGAATGTTTAACTACTGAAAACCTTATGACTATTCCTTAGAAGCCAAGATGGCCAAACTTCGTCTCTCATACTTCAGACATATTATCAGTAGGGGCCGGTCCCTGGAAAAGGATATTATGCTTGGTAAAGTGTAGGGTCAGTGAAACAAAC
>NW_006412391.1:0-501 GCF_000296735.1 Chrysochloris asiatica
ACTAAGAGCTGGTGGCCAGGAGCAGGCTTGCAGAATGTGCCCTTTGGAGATGTAAATTATTATATATGCCTCAGTGGTGTCTTTTGTTTGTTTGTTTGTTTTTGAAAAAGCTAAAATGGATAGAAATACTGTTAACTGATGGTACATGGAGGGGATTATATTCAATGTAATGAAACAAGGTATATGATTTGTTGAATGTAAAACTGATGATATGCCTTGTAAACTTTCATTCAATCCACAATGTTGTTGTTGTTGTAGGTTCCGACCCATAGCAACCCTGAACAGGGTTTCTGAGGCTGTAAATCTTTACAGGAGCAGAAAGCTACATCTTTCTCCATTGGAGCAGCTGGTAGTGTTTAACTGCTGACCTTGCGGTTCACAGCCTGATTCGTAACCACTACGCTACCAGAGTTCCTTCAATCCACAATAAAACCCTTTAAAAAAAAAAATTCTATTTTTATGACTTTTTTGCCATGTATGCACTGACAAAAATATTTGATT
>NW_006412391.1:2716-8588 GCF_000296735.1 Chrysochloris asiatica
ATGGCAAGTGCAAAATTAGCTACGGCATACTTTGTAACATGTAGCTTAAGAGAAGTAAAATAACTCATAATTTTTATTATCACTCTCCTATATCTTGAATCTTTTGAACAAGAAAGTAACGTAATTTCTATACCAATCAGTAAGTGAATGCTCTTGCCAGTGTTCACTCCATTTCTTGTCCTTGAACCCTAGTCTGAGCAGACACATATCCACTAACCTCTATATCAAACAGAAGGTGGGATCAGGTAATGGAAAGAATACTGGTGAGAGTCATGATGCCTGGGTTCTAGTTACAGCTCTTTCAACTAATAGTTGTGGCCCTGCACAAGTCACTTGCCCACTCTGGGTCTCAGGATCCTCATCTGTAAAATGAGGGGATTAAATCAGAGGATCCCTAAATTTTACAGATAGCCAAGATTATCAGTTAACAAAACAAACTATGAAACAAATTCTGAACGCTTCATCCTTTTCTTGGAAGAGTAACTCCCTCTGCAAACTGAAATGGGTGTTCACTTGCACTGAAAGTTGTACTCAAGAGCAAGCTTTAATGTGCATACGAAACTACCAGGGAATCTTGCTGAAATGGAGTTAATGAATTCATAAGTTTGGAGGGATACTTGAGATATTGTTTTTCCAACAAGTGCCCACATGCTGCCTTAGATACAGGTCAATGAGCCACACTTAAAGTAACAAGATTCTATACTCTGCAGGCATTTGGGCTGTGTCTACTCTTTGATAAAGAAACACTGCTTCTTTTGTTAGGAATTCATAATAAGATACTTTATATGATTCTGCACAAAATTATTCCTTAGTTACACAGATTTTTTTAATTATTCTGAGTAGTAAACACCACCTATCAATTCTGAGTGAATATTCTTCAGGGATATAATTTTGGATATAATTTCTCATTTAAAAAATATTCTAAAACCAAACTTTCTTAAGCACGAAGAAAAACATTCACTGTTTCCTTCCTTCTCCCACATATATTTTTGGGCTGCTCCACCTCTGGAGCGTGCACATAAACTGAAAATGCCTTGGGAAGAAAGTTTACATATGAAGTGGTCAAAACTCAAAATTCTTGTACTCTACAGTTGAGAATTTTCACACCAGTCACTTCATATAGACAGAAGGCAATGGTCTTTTCATTTTTTGTTCTGAATAACCATCCCTTAGAATTGCTCAGTGACTCCAGGGGTGCTTTAATGTGTGGTCCTTTATCTTCTTTTTCCCTAACCGTTCTTATCCTATATCGCCTCACAACAGTCCTTGTTGTGGCGACTTAGGATAAGTACTGGACTGCTAATTGTCAGAACCTACACAACGCCACTTCACATCATTCACAGTGTGGAAAAAGAAGATAAAGGACACACAGTAACGCACCCCTGGAGTCACTAAGCAATTCTAAGGGATGGTTATTCAGAACAAAAACTAAAAAGACAATTCTTGCCTTCTTTCTATATTACATAAATTGGAGACTGAGTCCATTAGGTAGATAACCTTTCCATGAAATTCTATAAAAATACTAGAGGTAATATAAGCCTTTCAACAACAGCAGCTACTAGAAAAAACCAGTTAACTGCTACTAAAGAGAACTGTTTATGCATGTTTCTTTTCCGTTTGGTCCTCATATCTCCTTCCTTTTTTTTAAATACAGGTATACATCAACGCCCTATTCAAGAAACCAAACTTACCCCTAAAATTTCAGGATCTCCCTGTTTCTGAGCTGTAATTATCTGTACAGAAGTGATAGCATGAAGAGCAATTCACAAGTCTATCAGTGTTACGGTATAATAAAGCAATTGTTGTGTTGTTGTTAAGTGCTGTAGAGTCGGTTCTGACCCATAGCAATCCAGTATAGGGTTTCCAAGGAGCAGCTGTTGAGCTTGAACCACCGACCTTGTAGTTCAAACAACTGACCTTGCATTTCAAACCAACTTTGCAGTCCAGCACAGTAACTAACCAACAGCATCACACCAGGACGCCAACAAAGCAATTACTGCCTAGATTATTAAACTTGTATACAAATTTTTAAACTGTAATAAAATTAACCCAAAATATGCTGTTGTTAAGTGTTATTGAGTCTGATCTAACTCACAGCAGCCCTATATAGGGTTTCCAAGGAGGGGGTGGTGGATCTGAACCGCCAACCTTGCTGCTCAAACTGACACTGCAGTTCAACGCATTATCCTGAAGCGCCATACCAGGACTCCAAAACAAGTGCTAACTCAATGCATTTATGAAGAGGGGAAAACAGTTAAAAAGCAGAGGTGAAACACATTAATATTCCCCTATTACATTTTTCTGGTCCCTACAAGTGCTTGGCCAAGTGGCAGCATTGATGGATTCAAGCATGGCAACAGTAGTGAGGTTGGCCCAGGATCAGGCAGTGGTTCATTCTGCTGTGCATAGGGTCGCTATGAGTCGGTACCGACTCAATGGCACCTAACAACAAGAAGTGCTAAGGGAGTCCTGGTGTGGTGCTGTGGGTTAATGCACTGGACTGCAAAGTTGGTTTAAACTACAAGGTCGGCAGCTCAAGCTCACCAGTTCCTCCTTGGAAACTCTAAACAGTGTCACTATGGGTCGGAACCAACTCAAAGGCACTTTATCAACAACAACACAAGTGCTAAGATTATTAACAAAAAACTCCTCCTTTCTACAAAGGTCTGAAAGAAAAAGGAAAAACTGAAATAAACATAGCAATTTTAGAGAAACACACAGTAACACAAATATTTACAAATAATTCTACAAAATACCTGAGAGCCAACAGCTGGAAATGTAACTCCTTGTTCCTTAAGGTTCTTGATCATTGCTGATATTAAACTAAGCTGTGGGTCATTCTTAAATTCATCAGTCCATTCAACCATAAGAGCTTTTAATTTTTCACATACTTTAGGATGACCCTAAGGAATAGGAAAAAAGTACCGATTTCTTATATAATGACTTAATGCAGATACTTTATAAAAACATTAACAGTGTTGTATATTTCTCTTAAAATAAAAAGCAGGCAGACATAGAGGGTTACAACCAATGAATTAAAATTATTTTGATACCGCAACATGCCCCACTTCAAAATTAAAACAGATTAAATAATTTCTTTTGATGAATATAAAAATGGCACTTATGTACTTACCACGCTCTGCAGATCAGAAAACTGTTTTAGATAAATTAAAAATATTAATTGGAAGAGAGAATAAATGGTACAGGTCTTTTATACCTAATTCCTAACTTTCAATCTGCATTAGTGGGTGCTTTCTCGCAACACTGCTTAATTATCTGAGTTCTGATGTGTTTCAGTCACTATGAGTTGGAATCCACTGGTCTACAGTCAGTAGGTGGCATATATTAATCATCCTGGGAACTTTAGTTCTACAAATAACTTTTCCTCTCTTTCAAGTATAAAGCTGACATTTTCATTGCAAAAAATATGCAACAAAAAGAGAAATACTATATACAAGGGGGCTTCAAAAGTTTGTGAAAGAAAAAATGGAATTCAAAGGTAAATAGAATTTTTATACAAACTTTTTGAAGTCCCTTTGTATAGTTTTTTTCATTTTAAAAAATAGGTATGTACACTACTATCAAGTTTGTGTACTACAGCTATTGTCTTAAATTATAGGAAAATGACATTAGAATCTCTTCATAAATACTTGAACATTTTACTAGATATCAAGTATTAAAAGAATGTTTTTCATTAGCAGAAATTTATGTATAATGCAACTGAATATTTAGTTATTCGAGAAAAGGATTATCATATAGTCATTTTTGAAAACAAGTACATAATTTTAAATTCTTAATATACTGCTTGATTACTTTTTCCTACTGAACACTGAAAATACTTATTTTCTTGGAAAAACAGGTAGCATTTTCACTTTTTCCTCTTTAAAACTTTTTCATCATATTTAATATAAAAGAAAGCCAGAAATGTTACCTTTAGGATGTATAAATTTTTTATTGGAAAAGCTCACATGCTATTTACTACCTTAAATATTAGATGTGAATTCCTTTTCTTTATTCAGATTAGACAGCGTAGTATTACATTACTACGATGGCCAAGGTAGTGGCTCTACTTCAGCAGTATTTCTAAAGAACACTACATTAGGAAAGTATCTCCATGAATATACACTGGTATTTATTTAACCTAACACATACACATTTTCCCTTTTTCATGAAAAAAAGAGGTTAAAATGCTCTAAAGTGTTTTAAGAATTCATTTGAATGTAGAGTCTCTTTAGCAAAACAGAATATTTACTTATATATTGAATGTTGTTGTTGAATAGCCAGGGCCTAAAAAGGGTAAAAAAAAAAAATACAGACTAGTCTTTCATAGAGGAGCTCTGGTTGAACAATGGTTAAGTGTTAGGCTATTAACCAAAAGGTCAGCAGTTCAAACCAGCAGCCACTCTGAAGGAGAAAACAGTTGGTGATGTGCTTTCATAAAGATTTCAGTCTAGAAAACGCAACAGGGTCACTATGAGTCAGAGCTGACTAGATGGTACTTAACAACAACAGTTCTTTATGATGTAAAATGTAGAGAATTCAACAAAATACATGAAGAAAGAAGACTGCCTTAATTCATTTTCTAGAAAAAACGTCTCTTACCTTATTTAATACGTTGCTTACTTCACTAGCAAAATCTCTTGAACATACTTCTAAATGAAAAATTTTGCCACAGTTTGATACACATGCTCCCAGAAGCTAAAAGCATAAAATTAGAAGAGTTCATGAAAAATGAAACGTATTTTGGCAGATCATTTGGCGACAGAACTTAAAATGAAGCCACTTACAGTCAGAGCTTGCATAGCAACATGAGGATCTTTATGGTTCACCCTCCTCATAATAGACCGAAGACAATCTTTAGGCCTAAAAAATAAGAAACACAAGTCAGTTAGTATTACATCTAGCCCTAGGTTTTTCTTCATTTGTAGTAGTCTAGCAGAGAGTAAGGAGCTCTGGTAGTGTAGTGGTTACGAGTCGGGTTGCGAAACGCAAGGTCAGCAGTTGGAAACTACCAGCTATTCCGTGGGAGAAAGATGAGGCTTTCTGCTCCTGTAAAGATTTACAGCCTCGGAAACCCTGTACAAGGTTGCTATGAGTTGGAATCTCTCTCCACGGCACATAACAACAACAACAAGAGAGTACAAAACAAGAACAAGAAGAAGGTTGGCGGCCTGTCACTCCCCGACTTTAAAATATACTACATGGCGACAGTGGTCAAAACAGCTTGGTACTGGTACAACGAAAGGCACATAGATCAGGAACAGAATCACGAATCCAGAAATTAACGCATCTATGTACAGCCAATTGATCTTCGACAAAACACCAAAATATGTCCCATGGGGAGGGGATAGTCTCTTCAACAGATGGTGCTGGCAGAATTGGAAAATGATACGCAAAAGTCTGAAACAAGACCTTCACCTCACGCCATATACAAAAACCAACTCAACATGGATCAAGGACCAAGAATCCCAGAATTATGAAGGTCATCAATGAAAAATTTGGGACAAATGTGAAGACACTAATGATGGGAATACATGGACTAGAAAACATTTTGAAAACCAAAATAGATAAAATAGATGAGTGGGACATACTAAAACTTAAAAACTTATGCACATGAAAAGACTTTACCAGAAGAGTAAAAAGGGAACTCACAAAATGGGAAAAAGTCTTTTGCAATGACATATCAGAAAAGGGACTCATTTCCAGAATATACAGGAAACTGCAACACCTCTACAAGAAAAAGACAAATAACCCAATTTAAAAGTGGGCACAGCATGTGAACAGACACTTCACTAAGGAAGAGATCAGGGCAGCCAACAAACATATGAAGAAATGTTCACGATCACTAGCCATTAGAGAGATGCAAATCAAA
>NW_006412392.1:0-5373 GCF_000296735.1 Chrysochloris asiatica
CTTCTTAGACATGTTTAATGTTTATCTGTAGCCCTTATACTTAAATGAGTATGTATTTTGGTACTTTTTTATGCTTTCTGATTGCTTCCAGGAAGATGTGATCAGGGTGTGGTCTTCCCTTTTCCCTCTTTTTATTGCTTAACTCAGAGTAACTTTCACAGGTGTTGCCTGTTATCCTGGCAAATCACAGCTGGTATTTGTTCTTGCCTGTGTTTTGGTATTTTATAAGGTGTGATTGCTGCTTAGCTTTTTGGCAGTGGTTGCTGCCTCTTCTTGTGTAATACAGGGGGACAAAGAGTCCTTCAAAAGCAGAAGGGATGCTGTGTAGCAGCCCGACAACAGCAGTTGGGTAAAAAACAGAAATAAAATCAGAATCGGAAGCAAAAACAAAAATGGGAGAAAGAGGTAAAATGGAACGAAGAAAAAGGAAAAAAAAATGTATATAAAATAAAACTGGAAGAAAATAATTCAGCACCAGTGAAAACAAGACTAATTATAGCAGGCTTTAATCCCAAAAAAAGGGAGAGTTGGGGGTGGGGGGGAGAAGAAAGAGAGAAAAAAGAAGGAAAAAAAATCTGTAGCTTAATATAAGTATTTCTTTAATGTCCTAACTCTCTTTCAGTCACCTCTGCCCTCCTCTCCCTACTGTTAGGTGCTGTTGAGTCAATTCCAACCTGTAGCAACCCTGTATAGTGGCTCTGAGGAGCGGCTGGTGAGCCCGAACCACCGACCCTGCAGTTCAGAAGGCTTTGCAGTGTGGCACCTCAACCCACAGTGCTATGCCAGGGCTCCTCTCAAACCAGTGAAGAAGAAAAAAAAAGGGAAAAGAAAAAAAACCAAAAAAACAAATAGGACACACACCTGTGTCCCCTGTATAGGGTTTCTCCGGAGCAGCTGGTTAGCTTGGACCACCGATCTTGCAGTTTGAAAGGCTTTGCAGTGGTGTCTTAACCCACAGCACTACACTGGGACACCGTTCAAACCAGTGAGAAAAAGCCAACCAGATAGTCCGTGCATCCGTGTCTCCCGTATAGGTTTCCACGGAGTGGCTGGTTAGCTTGAACCACTATCCTAGCAGTTCAAAAGGCTTTACAGTGGTGCTTTAACCTACAGCGCTATGCCAGGATGCCTCTCAAACCAGCAAGGGGAAAAAAAAAAAAGCCAACCAAATAGCATGCACATCCACGTCTCCCGTATAGGGTTTCCGAGGAGCGGCTGTGCTACGCCAGGACACCTCTCCAACCAGTGAGAAAAATCTGACCAAATAGAACACACATTGGCCTCTCCCGTATAGGGTTTCCGAGGGGCATCTGGTGAGCTTGAACCACTGATCGTGCAGTTCAAAAGGCTTTACAGTGGCACCTTAACCCGCCAGGCTACACTGGGAAGCCTCTCAAAACAGTGAGAAAAAGCCGACCAAATAGAATGCACATCCGCGTCTCCAGACCTTGCAGTTCAAAAGGCTTTACAGTGACACCTTACCCTGCCACGCTAAGCTGGGAATGCCTCTCCGACCAAATGGAATGGGCCTCCGCGTCTCCTGTATAGGTTTCCAAATAGAGCGCACATCTGCGTCTCCCATATAGGGTTTCCTAGGGGCAGCAGATGAGCTTGAACCACCAACCTTGCAGTTCAAAAGGCCTTTCAAACCCATGAGAAAAAGCTGACCAAATAGAACTCACATCCGTGTCTCCCGACCTTGCAGTTCAAAAGGCTTTACAGTGGCACCTTAACCCGCCATGCTACGCCAGGACGCCTCTCCAACCAGTGAGAGAAAGCTGACCAAATGAAACGCACATTTGCGTCTCCCATCAGGGTTTCCACACAGACCCTGCAGTTCAAAAGTATTGGCTGCGCGGCATCTTAACACACAGAACTACACCAGGACCCCTCTCAACTTAGTGCAAAAAGGCCGACCAAATACGCATCTCAGCTTGGGCTGAGTGTGTGTGTTCCTGGCAGAGGAAACTGCCAGAGGTGGGGGTGGGTCTTGGCCACTAGGTTAAGCCCCTACCTCTATTCACCGAATGTAGGTGGGCAAACCATGAGCGCACCTATTACCCTACACCAAAGAAAAAACTAAAATCGGACCCACACAAAATCGGCAGAGTATACTGTGCACCTTTTCCTCTTTCTTTTCCAAGCTTCCTGCGCCGAGTCTCTGAGGCTCGGATTTCATCCCACCACCTGGATTCGCCCAGGATGTGGCCTCAGGCCTCCATGCCTAGCCGGCAGATTCAATAGTACGCGATTTCCCACCTCAGCTCCAAATTCCACAGGCTATAAGTTCTCAAACCTTTAAACTATTACTATCTCTGTGGGTCCAAGTCTTGGAGCCCCGTCCTGCCTCTTTCTTGCCTGGAATTCGGAGTTATTATTGACTGTGACCTTCACTACACCTTCACCCTAGCAACCATCAAGCCCTGCCTCCTCCTCCCTCACCTCTTGTTGCCCAATTTCACCCAGACTGCCCTCACCTGGGCTGCTGGGTGGGATTGAGAGCTCTGTTTCCCGTGGTTGCCAGCTAACCAGGGGAGCACCTCCAGTGAGTTTTGCAGGCACTGACCAAGAGACCCAGTGGCACGGTGTGGAAGGCTGGGGACCCTGTTGGGGGTATCCTCTCCCAGGCTGAACACGCTCATCCCCACTTTGAAGCTGTGTGGAGCTTGTCTGGGAGGGTGGTGTCCCAGTCTCTGCAAGCTCCTGGGATGGGAGCACCCGGAGGATTCTCCACGTTACCAACCACTGTTACAACCCTCCCTGCTGTTCCCACGTCCTTTTGCACGCCCCTCTGGGCTTCAGTGTCTATGTATCCCTTCTGAAGTATGGGAAGGGTCGGAGCAGCATCAGAAGCTCCACTGCACCCTCCTGTGGGTTCAGGCCGGTAATTCTCACAAGGACGTTCAAGGTTTGAGAATGTGGCTGGGCTTGGGTGGGCGACGCTGTCCTCCCAGTAGGGTCTGGCACGGGCACATGGACGGCACGGTAGGTTTGTACTACCCCCACAGGTGGGGGCCTCTAGATCTGGCTGTGGAAGGGTGCCAAAGACCCCCACAACTGCTAGTTGAGGCTACAACAGACAGAGCGATCACTCTGGCTGTACTTCTTCCAAACACAGATCTATTTGGTCTTTTGGCAGTCCATGGTACTTTCAATATTCTCCTCCAACACCCAAAATCACATGCATCAATTCTTTTACGGTCTTCCTTATTCACTGTCCATCTCTCACGTGCATGTGGGGTTATTGAAAATACCATGGGTTGGGTCAGGCCCACCTTAGTTCCCAGACTGACATCTTTGCCCTTCAACACTTTAAAAAGGTCTTGTTCAGTAGATTTGACCAATGCAATACATCATTTGATTTCTTGACTGCTCTTTCCATGAGTGTTGATGGTTGATCCCAGCAAAATGAAGTCTTTAACTCCAATGTTTTCTCCATTTATATGGAGGTTGTTTATTTTTCCAGTGGTAAGGATGTTTGGTTTCTTTACTTTGAGGTGCAACCCATACTGAAAGCTGTGGTTTTTGACGTTCATCAATAAGTATTTCAATTCCTCTTTGCTTTCAGCAAGCAAGGTTGTATCATCTGCATATTGCAGATTGTTAATGAGTCTTCCTCCAATCCTGATGCCATATTTTCCTTCATATAATTCATCTTTTTAGATTATTTGCTCAGTATACAGATTGAATAAATATGGCAAAAGACTACAACTCAGTACATATCTCCCCTAATTTTAAACCAATCGGTGTTCGTTTGTTCAGTTCGAACAACTGCCTCTTGGTCTATGTACAGGTTCCTCATGAGCACAATTAGGTGTTCCAGAATACTCATACTTTGCAACGTTGTCCATAGCTTGTCATGATCCACACAATCAAAAGCCTTTGTATAGTCACTAAAGCACGGGTAAACATCTTTGTGATGTTTTCTGCTTTCAACCAAGATCTATCTGACATCATCAATGATATCCCTTGTTCCACATCTGCTTTTTAATCTTGCTTAAACCTCTGGACCACAAGTTCGACCTGATGTATGCCAAGAGAGTGTTTGTGCACTGGTATGTGGGTGAGGGCATGGAAGAGGGCGAGTTCTCCGAGGCCCAAGAGGATATGGCTGCCCTGAAAAAGGATTATAAGGAGGTGGGCATTGATACCTATGAGGATGACAATGAGGGGGAAGAGTAGAACAGCAGCTGCCTGGAGTCCATCTCTATGTTCATTGCAAAATCTTTTCGAAAAAAAGTCTTTCCTGGTTAAAAAATATATCTATATCTATATATCTATATCTATATCTATCTCTATCTATCTATCTATCTATCTATCTATCTATCTATCTATCTATCTATCTATCTATAGACAAATTGTGTGACACTGTAGGATAAGCACTGGACTGCTAACCACAAGGATGGCAGTTCAAACCCACCAGCTTCTTCTTAGAAACCTCAGGCAGGGTCTATATGAGAGCACTTAACTACAAAAAATCACAATCAAATGGAAAACTGATTTTGTGTGCAATAGATTCACAATTGTGCTCCCCCAAAGAGAACACATTCTATCAAAAATGTAGGAGGGGTAATTCAAAAAGCTCATGGAAATATGGAATGAAGAGATATGAAATTTTTTCCATGAACTTTTAGAAGATCCCTTGTATATCTTCATCACTGTATCAAAGTTGCACCAAAGCAGAGAATTCGGTGGGGTGAGAGGCAACATTCTCCCATATCTGCACTCCAGGTTTTCTGGACATCACAACTTGCACTCAAGAGCATCCTGGTCACACTGTCACCCTTAAGGTAAGTCTGTGACAAATGGTGTCCAAGATATCTTGTTCACTTTGAGAATGAATGTGGCAAAGTTTAGCACAAGACCTGACGGTGTTTAAAGCAGTGTATTTTCTTTATAAACACTCACCTAAAAGGCTATGTAATAAATAGATACAGATAATTAACACTGTTACTTAGTGAGGATACATTTTTCAAAAGTTACATTTTATTTTAGATTCTCTGTGTATTATGCTTTTAATTGTCCTCTAAGTATTCTTTAAACTAGCTAACCTTTTCCATTTATCATCCATGTATTTCCATGAAAACCATTTCTTTTTTTTTCAAAATTCGTTCAGTTTCATTTTATATGTTATAAGGTGTTTTTTTTTTTAACTCTCTTAAATATCATATTTTTAAACCTTAATTTTGTTGAGCTTTATTTCCCTGTTTTACTTTTTTTTTACAAATTTTTTCATGTTTTATTGTGAATTATATGATATTTTACATGAGAGAACTTTAGTTTTACATTCATTCCATCATATATTGTCTCATTGCCATAGTTCCAATCCCCTCCATGCATCATCAACCGACCAAAGGGTATACCCTATAAACC
>NW_006412392.1:7873-8513 GCF_000296735.1 Chrysochloris asiatica
ATTTTAGAAATGAGTCCTTTGTCTGATATGTCATTGCAAAAGATTTTTTCCCATTCTGTGGGTTCCCTTTTTACTCTTCTGGTGAAGTCTTTTGACGCACATAAGTTGTTTTTTTTTTTTTTTTAATTTAAGGTTTTTATTGTGGATTGAGTGAAAGTTTACAGGGTACATCACCAGTTTAATATTCAACAATTCATATAACTTGTTTCATTACATTGATTATAATCCCCCCATATACTATCAGTTAAAAGTATTTCTCTCTATCCAGTTTAACTTTTTAAAAAACACACAAACAAAAAACCCCACTCTGGCATATATAATAATTTACATCTTCAGAGGCACATTCTGCAAGTCTGCTCCTGGCCACCAGTTCTTAGTCCTTCTCTTCTTAGTCCATGAATCTTGAGTCCTCAGCCACTTCCCCTCTCCATGCCCCCATCTCTGCCTCCATCTCTGGCACAGCTGCTTCTCTGGATAAGGTCCTGCACCTATTTGTACATTCCTTTCTTGATGGTCCTAGGGTCCTCCGTTTCTGGACTGTAAGATCAACCACTCCTCTTTTTGTGTTACGAAACTTCTACCTTTACAAGTGTGACAGTCACGATTAGTCATGATAACAGTTATTCACTATTGAATCTTA
>NW_006412393.1:0-2206 GCF_000296735.1 Chrysochloris asiatica
TCATTATTATGCTTGGGTCTACTGCTGTTACCCCTGTGTCAAACCTTTTTATTGAGGGCCTTCCTCTTTTTGGCTGACCATCCATTTTACCAAGCATGATGTCTTTCTCAGAAACTGGGCCCTCCTCATAATGTGTCCAAAGTATGAGAGGTGAAGTCTTACCATCCTGGCTTCTAAGGAGTATTCTGGCTGTTCTTCCAACATAGATTTGTTTGTTCTTCTAGCAGTATGTGGTACTTTCAATATTCTTCTCCATCACCATAACACAAATGCATCAATTCTTCTATGGTCTTCCTTCTTCATTGTCCAACTTTCACATGCATATGAAGCTACTGAAAATACCATGAGTTCAGTCAGGAGCACCTAAGTGCTCAAATTGGCATCCTTGCTCTTGAATACATTAAAGGGATATTGTGCAGTTTATTTGCCTAATGCAATAAGTTGTTGGATTTCTTGACTGTTGCTTCTTTAAGTATTGATAGTGGATCAAAGCAAAATGAAGTCTTTCACAACTTCAATCTTTTCTCGGTTTATCATGATGTTATTTATTGGTCCAGGGGTGAGGATTTTTGTTTTCTTTACATTGATGTACAATCCATCCCAAAGGCTTTGCTCTTCATCAGCACAGATTTTAAATCCTCATTGCTTTCAGCAAGCAAGGTAGATTCATCTTCATATTTCAGGTTGGAAAAAAGTCTTCCTCCAATCCTGACACGATGCTCCACTTCATATAATCCAGCTTCTCAGATTATTTGCTTACCATACAGACGGAATAAGTATGATGAAAAAATACAACCCTGGTGCACAACATTCCTGATTTTAAACAATTCAGTGTTCCTTCGTTCTATTCAAATGACTACCTGTTGGTCTGTATAAAGGTTCCTCATGAACATATTCAAATGTTCTGGAATACTCAGTCTCTGCAATGTTGTCCATAGCTTGTTATGCATGATCCACACAGTAGAAAGTCTTTGCATAGTCAATAAAGAACAGGAAACATCTTTCTGTTTTCATCCTAGATCCATCTGACATCAACAATGATGCCCTTCACTTCACATCCTTATCTGAATCCACCTCAAACCTCTGGCAGCTCCCTGCCAATGTACTGTTGCAGCCATTTAAAAATTATCCTTAGTAAAATTTTACTTACTTGTGAAATTAATGATATTGCCCAATGGTTCTCATATTGCTTTGGGTCACCGCTCATTGAATTGAGCACAAATATGGATCTCTTCCAATCAACTGGTCAAGTAGTTGTCTTCCAAATTTCTTGGCATAGATGAGTAAACACCTCCAGTGCTGCACCAGTTTGTTGAAGGATTTCAGTTTATATTCTATCAATTTCCAGAACCTTGTTCTTTGCCAATACCTTCAGTGCATATAAGACTTCTTCCTTCATTATCATTGGCTCTTGCTCCTATGTTTTCTCTTGAAATGGTTGAACAGTGTCTATTTCTTTTTGGTACAGTGATTCCGCGTATTCCTTCCATCTTCTTTTGATGTTTTCTGCATCATTCAATATTTTGTCCATGGAATCCTTCAATATTTCAATTTAAGGCTTGAATTTTCTTTACAGTTCTTTCATCTTGAGAAATGCTTATAGAGTGTTCTTCCCTTTTGGTATTTTTACTCCAGGTATTTGCACATTTCATTATAATGCTTTGTTTTGTGTTCTTGAATTGCCTTTGAATTTTTCTATTCAGCCAGCTCTTTGACTTCTTAATTTCTTCCATTTTCTTTAGCTTTTCTCTGTTTAAGAGCAAATTTCAGCATCTCTTGTGACATTCATTTTGGTCTTTTCTTTCTTTCCTGCACTTTTTAATGGCCTCTTGTTTTCTTCCTGTTTGATGTTCTTGATGTTATCCCACACTTTTTGTGGTCTTCGGTCATTAGTGTCTAATTTATCAAATCTGTTCTTGAGATGGTCTCTAAATGAGGTGATACATTTTTAAGGTCATGGTTGGTGCTTGTTGATGTGTTTTAATTATATTCATCTCTAGCCCAGACTTGTTTAGGAACAATTGATGGTCTGTTCCAGTCTATTCCTGGCCTTGTTTTGGCTTATGTTATTGAGATTTTCCACCATCTCTTCCCACAAATGTAGTCAGTTTGATTTCTGTGTATTCTAGCTGGTGAGGTCCATGTGTATAGCCATCTTTTATATTGTTTTAAAAGGGTATTTGCAATGAATAAGTCATTGGTTTTG
>NW_006412393.1:3141-4015 GCF_000296735.1 Chrysochloris asiatica
AAAATGAATCAACACAGCAGCAGAAACAATGGGCTCAAACATAACAACAATTGTGAGACTGATGCAGGACCAGGCACTGTTGCATTCTATGCAAAGGGCTGCTGTAAATCAAAACCAATTCGAAGACACCTAACCACCACCACAACAACAAAAGACTTCATAGAATGCTGGGGGAGGAAGATCAAATGTATTTAATTATCTTATTAGCAATTTTAGGAGAGGTGTTGATTTTCATTAAATCACAATTATAAAAACTGAGCAAAATTCAGGAGTCAAAAAGTAAAACTCAAATTCAATTTTTATCTAGAAGACACAAGTCTAAAAGTTTCCCTTTTATAAACACTTTTCCCGAGGTGTGAAAAGACTCCGTAATAGGTATATAATTTCCCTGATCCTTTAGAAGCAACTGAAATGTGGTAAAAAAAAGAAAGCTGGCTTAGAACAGATCTTCTGCCTTAGCTTCAACTGTCTAAATGTGGTCATTTCAAGACAGATTCCCAAAGTTAATCATGTTTTCCTGTAAAAATGCAGCATTAATTGTAAGTGTAGAGTATTAAAATGGAATGTATAATACATTACTCAGATGGTATGTTGTAAATTTTATTCCCCAAATAAGTGTACCGCACATGACGTGCCTGTAATGGTATTAATTATTTATCACTCTGTATGGAGAAAATATCAATTATAATAAAGTGTAAAAGGGTTATTAGCTTTTCTGAACAATACATAAAGTGGAAGTTGTGAGATCAATATGATGAATATATTAAGTAAAAATTCTTTTTTGCCATAATAGTTGATAGGATTTTATGTACAATCTCATGAAAGTATTATAGACATTTTTAAAAGAGAAATATTAAATATCAGAAAAAATTTT
>NW_006412393.1:4576-5184 GCF_000296735.1 Chrysochloris asiatica
CTTCCTTGCTGTTGTGAGGACTGGAAATAGTAAAATATAGAGCCTGACCTACAGCAGATGCTCAATAAGGTAAAACAATAATAATTTGATGAACCCTCTCAAGTATTTGGAATTATGAGAAAAAAGACAGGAGAGTGGTTTCTGAGTAAATCTATCTGGAGGGACTCCTTATTAATTGCCCCCTTTCAAATGCATATGAGATTATTCAAAAATACTATGGCTTGACTCAGGTGCACCTTATTCCTCTAAGTGATATCTTTAAATACAAATACCAGTTATCATTCCCAGGAACTCCTAGTGTAGCGCTGTAGGATCAGTACTGGACTTCAAACCACAAGCTCCACAGTTCAAACACACCAGCTGCTCTTAGGAAACCCTATAGAGGGTCACTATGAGTCAGAACTGACTCGACCACACTTAACAGAAAAACATTGCATATCTGATAACACAATTATTTTAAAGAGTTAGGTTTCTTCTCAGAAACCCTTTACAGGGTCATTAAGAGTAAGAACTAGGACCTAAATGTGAATCCCAGAATTATGAAGGTCATCAATGAAAAATTCGGGACAAATGTGAAGGCACTAATGATGGGAATATGTGGACTACAA
>NW_006412393.1:9014-9633 GCF_000296735.1 Chrysochloris asiatica
GGAGGGGATTGGAACCATGGCAATGAGATTACATACGATGGAATGAATGTAAAACTAAAGTTCTCCCATGTAAACTATCAAATAATTCACAATAAAACGTTAAAAAAAAAAAAAGAGTAAGAACTGATTCAAGGACACTTGTTGCTGTGATGTGCCATGGAGTTAGTTCCGACTCACAGCCTTAAATTAGTGAAAACTTTTATACTTCAAAAGATACCATTAATCCGTACATTAACACAACATCTCTGACAATTAGAAAAAGGCCAGCAAAGTAAACCTAGTTACCAGAAGAAAAGAAATAAAGATTAAAACAGAAAATAAATGAAATAGAAAAGAGAAAAACAGTAGAAAGAATCAACAAGAGAAGATTCTGGTTCTTTGAAAGGATTAATAAAATTGACAAACGATTGGCAAATCTAACAAAAAGAAGGAAAAGTTGCAAATAACTCACATAAAAAATGGCATGGATGACATCACAACAGAACCAATGGAAATAAAAAGGATAATAACAGAATACTATGAAGAATTGTATTTAAATAAATTTGAAAACCTAGAAGAAATGGATACACTTTAAACTTACACAGTGAAATAGAAAACATGAGCAGACCTATAACAAAAG
>NW_006412394.1:0-8549 GCF_000296735.1 Chrysochloris asiatica
ATTATAACTTAGAAGAGAATGCAGGAGTTAAATCTTAATAGTTATTTTAAAGAAGCTCTAGGCTAAATCCGTCTTCTTTTAAGCAAAACAAAACACCCATTCATGCATTCCTTTGAAAAGAAGACTTTGGTTCAAGTTGAAGTTGAAGCCCGTATTTGAAAGCCATAAATCTCACTGAATTGTCATGTTGACAGATAGCTTCCTTAGTGTAAGGAAAGCTCTCCATGGCTAGAAAGAGTGTAGGAGAACAACAACATCATCTTCAAGGATCTGTTGTATACTTACCCTCTTCAGTGAGAAACACAGAAGGTGTGCCATACATCTCATTAGAATCAACAAAATACAGAATCCCACAGAGATTGGCCTTGCAATAACGGAGTAAATAAAGCCACAATGAAATGGTAAACCTGCAAGAGTGAAGGAGGAAAAAAAATCTGCAGATTGGTATCATCCAAGAACAAGTAATTATAGTTAACAACGATTGAGTAAATTGCTTTCTTTCCAATGGAGGGATGGGCTTGCCTTCGTGCTCATTGTGGGAGATTGGCTTGCAAAGCTTGAGTTTTTGAAACAAAGGAATTGACAGCAACAGACAGGAGTTGAATGTCTGTGTGCAAAACTAGCAGACATCCTACCTCGCACCAAAACCTCTGTTTCTGTGTCTTTGAGAATCTCACGTGCCTGCCATCTCAATTCTTGATTAAGGCTTATAAAACCAGACACAGAATAAAAATGTGGATTTTAATAAGAGGTGATTTGATAAGAAGCTATTCTAATTTCAATGATTAAAAGAAAAAACATAATTAGGGCTTTTTGAGCAATTTTGTTTCTTTCAAAGATAAAAGCCTGAAGGTAGAAAAAAAAAAAAAGCTAATACTCTGCACAGTGGCCTCACCCTAAAATAATGGAGACACATAGGCATTATTGTAATGCACACGTTAGGTTGTTCAGGACCACATTTCAGGATGAGCAATATGGAACAGAGGATCTAATTATTCCATGCCTGGACTGGGGGCTATTTGAGTTGAGAGGGAGAGGGAAAAAAATGTGTGTGTTGTAATCCATGAAGTGAGGATACAACAGTGGCTGACTTAAGGAAGATGCATGTCACGGGAAGTTGTGATCCATCACCTGGTCATCCAATCATGAAGCAAATATTGCTCAACACCTACTTGAAAGTACGAAGTGTGTTAAGGACTAAGAAACCAAAGAAGAGGTGGTGCTTGTTATCTGCTGTTGAGTCAATCCCAACTTGTGGTGTCCCCATGTGTTACTGAGCAGAACTGAGCTCCACAGCATTTTCTTGGCTGTCCTCTTTATGAGAACAAGTTGCCTGCCCTTTTGTCCAGAGTCACTGGGTGAGTTCAAAGCACCTTTAGTCAGCTATTGTCATTTTGTGACAGTTCCTATGTGACAGAGTAGAACTGCTCCATGCATTTTCCTACGCTGTAATCTTAACAGCCTAGGGATAATAACATCATCATAAATGGAGAAAAGACTGAAGTTGTCAAAGACTTTCTTTCGCTTGGATCCACTATCAACACTCAGAGAAACAGCAGTCAAGAAATCAAACAACATATTGCATTAGGCAAATCTGCTGCACAAGAACTCTTTAAACTGTCGAAGAGCAAAGATGTCAGTTTGAGGACTAAAGTACAGCTGATATGCATGTGAAATCTAGACAGTGAATAAGGAAGACCGTAGAATAACTGATGAATTTGAGTTACAGTGTTCGAGGAGAATTTGAAAGTACCATGGACTGCCAAAAAAACAAGCCAATCTGTGTTGGAAGAAGTACAGACAGAATGCTTCGTAGCAGCCAAGATGGCCAGACTTTGTCTCTCATACGTCAGACATAATATCAGGAGAGATCAGCCCTTAAAGAAGGACATCATGCTTAGTAAAATGATGGTCAGCAAAAAAGTGGAAGGCCCCCAACGAGCTGGATTGGCAGAGTGGCAGCAACGAGGGGTTCAAGCATAACAACGATTGTAAAGTTGGTACAGGACCAGGAAGTATTTTGTTCTGTTGTGCATAAAGTTGCCATGAGTTGGAACCAACTCGACGGCACCTAACAACAGCAACCTTTACAGGAGTAGATCAGCAGTTATTTTCTCCCACAGAGTGGCTGGTGGTTTAGAACCGCCAACCTTCTGATTAGCAGCCAAGTGCTTACCCATTGTGCCACCAGAGCTCTAGCCGCTTTTGCCAACTAGGGACCTTTCAAAGATCAGGAGCTGGAAGTAACTGTGTTTTTTTGTACATTAAACATGAATCAAGGGCAAACACCAGTCCATCAATTTGTCTCCATTTACCCAGACTCCAATTCACAGTTTGGGTTAAAGTAACAGGAGCCCTACATTCTTTGGGGATCTAGCCAAACAAATCCTTTGCAGTAGGCTGGGCTTTTTACTCTGGCCTCAAAATCAGTGGTAAGTTCTGCAAACAGATGGTGCCACACAGCTCCCTCCTGGCCCACCCAGCTGAGCAAGCTCATGAAAATAAGTTATTACAAGGAGGCTTAGCAAGAGCATACGCTCAGAAAAGTGACTCAAGATCTGTCTACAGCCAGCAGCATGGGAAGAATTAAATCACTCTGCTAAATCCATCCAGTCTGAGGTGAACGAGGAACCAACTTCAGTATCTTCAATTCCACAGAGGGAAACATAGAGACATAGATTTTGCTGAAGTCAGCAGAGGAGCTCTAACTTTGGGAAGTTTCAAGCTAGTCCAATCTTGGAGCCTCCAAATGGTACAAACAGCACACTCAGCTGCTAATGGAAAGGTTGGGGTTTCAAGTCTATACAAAGGTATTTCAGAAGAAAGGCTTGATCTACTTCAAAAATAAAAATCAGCCATTGTAAATCCTTAG
Source organism: Chrysochloris asiatica (assembly GCF_000296735.1). Classification (NCBI taxonomy): domain Eukaryota; kingdom Metazoa; phylum Chordata; class Mammalia; order Afrosoricida; family Chrysochloridae; genus Chrysochloris; species Chrysochloris asiatica. Next base: position 2,873 of record NW_006412394.1, read on the forward strand.
AGCACAATTCTGACACAGGGGCTCGCCATTAGTTGGAACTGTCTCACTGGCAACTGTTTTTTATTGGGGGATTTTGTTTGTTTATTTTTTTAGTCCAATCTTCCAAGATACAACAGGTAAAGCAATTGATGTTGGCTTTGGCCAGCTGAGCCTGAAACCACGCAAGATCTTGGTCCCCTACTCAGGACTGATGTAAAAAGTCCCAGGCAACTTGAGAATTGCGAAGTGCTAAAATAACTCAAGAAAAGGTTGACCAATTCTAAGGTATGTTGGCCCCAACATTTTGATTACCAAGATACCTTCCAGCTTTCCACTCCCAGAATCTGACCCTCAGATAAAAGGAGCCCCGTCCCCCGCCACCCAGCAGCGACCTCATGCGTTCTTACACTGGGTAATCCATCCGCTGGCGACGCGTGGCCTCCAGCTCTCGGTTCTGAAACCGCAGAAACTTCTTCACGATGCCCGTGTTTTCTCCGCTGGAGGCGTAAGGGAAGTCAAGGAGGGAGACCACATCTGCCAACAACAAAACAGCTACAGCCATTGAATCATCTCCAGAAAAGCCGTGCTTCCAAAATCACACTCTTCCTGGAACTTCCTCCCAGTTCACTTACTTACACGAGTCTAAAAATCCTAGCAAACATTTACTGAGCGCTTAATATGCGCCAAGCACCATGCTAAGCACTGAACAGGGGCAATCTCAATTCATTTTCATAACGTCTCTATAATATTGACTTTATCATGATTCCTATTCCACAAGTGAAAGCGTGAGGCTTAGAGAAGAAAAAATAACTTCTCTGAGTGGTAAAACCCAGTTTTAGGATTTAAACTCAGACTTCTGTATGTTGAACTATTTCACATGCTGTTCCTCCGCTTGCTAAGGAAAGCATTATGAATTGGTGTAATTAGTTAATACTAGTTACAACAGACTGCAAAGCCGTTTGAACTGCAAGGTTAGCGGTTCAAACTCACCAGCTGCTCTTCGGAAACCCTACACAGGGTGGCTATGGGTTGGGATCAACTCGACGGCACTTCACAACAACAAGAAGTTACAACAGACTATGAACATAAAGGCAGTTCAAAGATTGGCTTCTTTAAAGATTGTTGTTGTGAAGTGCCGTCAAGTTGATTCCGACCCATTGCAACCCTGTATAGGGTCTTCGAGGGGCAGCTGGTGACCTTGAACCACCGACCTTGCAGCTCAAACGGCTTTGCAGTCTGGTGCAGTAACACACAGCGCCACACTAGGACTCCTCTTTAAAGGTTATGGTGTTGTTATGAAGTGCCTTTGAGTCATTTCTGACTCATAGAGACCCTGTATAGGGTTTTGAGGAGCAGCTGGTGAACTTGAACCGCTGACCTTAAGGTTCAAACGGACCTTGCTGTCCAGTGCATTAACCCACAACGCTACATCAGGACCCCTTAAAGATTATGTTGTTGAAGAATATATACAAAGCCATTTTGAGGAGCAGTTCTACTGTAACTTGTGGGGTTATCATCAGTGGGAAATCGGCTCATGACATCAGGTTGGGCTTTGTTTGGTTTAATGCCGAGTCCTGGTGTGGTGCTGCAGAATAAAGCAGTGCTCAATTTGAACTGCAAGGATGGCTCCTCAGACACCCTAAACAGGGTTGGAACCGACTTGACAATACTTAACAACAACAATGGGCCATGTCCTGGTGCGATGCTGTAAGATCACACTGAACTGCAAACCTCAAGGTCGGCAGTTCAAATCCACCAGCTGCTCCTCAGAAACCCTATACAGGGTTGCTATGAGTCAGAGCTAACTCAACGTCAATAAACAACAACTGGCCACACAGGAGCCCTGGTGGCATTGTAAGTTAGGTGATGAGCTGCTAACCACAAGGTTGGAGGTTTAAACCCATCAGCTACTCCAGCGGGGAAAGATGAGGCTGTCTGCACCCATAGAGATTTATAATAAGGTTGCTAGGAGTTGGAATCAATTGGATGGCAATGAATTTATGGGCCACATGAGGAGCCCTGTTTAAAGTGCAGTGGTTAAAGCACTGGGCTGCAAACCAAAGGGATGCTGTTTCTAGCCGCAAGTTGCTCCAGCAGAGTAAGATGTGTCAGTCTGCTTGGATAACGAATCACAGCTTTGGAAATCAGGTGAAGACCACTGTACTGTGTTCGATACGCTCCCTAGAAATCAGAATCAACCCGATGGCAATGGATTTGGTTTTGGCTTTGGCCTTTGTTTCATAAGCCAAGAACATGTCAGGATTATTTTATTGAATTTCACAACAGCTGATGAAGATGGTTCTATTACTCTTCCTACTGTACAGATGAAAAAACTGAGCCTTAGACAGGGCTAAGCAATCAATACATGTAAACAATTAAGTTTTAAAAATATATGATTTTAATGAGAAATAAATAAAAGAAGAGGAGCTAGGATCCAAACCCCAGCAATTTCATTTCAGAATCCAGGCTCTTAAAACAGGCACTTTGCTTTTCTTCTATCAGATGTCCTACAAATCCTCAATACATCACCCTAGGCAAAAAGTACCCACCAAACCCCTTAGAATTGGGCCTTACACTGTCTTTTGCAGATGTAGGAAGATTCTTTTCTGTGGCTCTAGAAAACATTATTGCTGTTCTCTGGCAATCTAAAGCATGACAGACCCGTGCACAAAGGAACAAATTGCTGCCCGGCTCTGCATCATCCGCATGATCAGCTTCAGATCTGATCGCTGTGACCCACAGGGTTTCCAATGGCTGGTTTTCTGACAGAGATCACCCGGCCTTTCCCCTAGCCCATAAAACTTACTCAATATCGTAGCAACACCACAGACAGGTGCTAGTTGTGCATGAATTGTACGGGCTGGGAATCAAACCTGTGTCTCAGCATGGAAAGAGTGAACTCTACCACTGAGCCATCATGGCCCGAAGAGCCAGAAGACATAAGGGTACCCAGAACAATGTCTTACAGGGAGATCTGAGCAATTCTATCTGTATATAATGTCTAATGATTTTTATTTTTCTTATCCCCCACCAAAATCCAATTTACTTAATTGAACCTAGGAATTAAACATCCCTCTTCTCTGTCTGAAAAGGCTCCTTGGTTTAAACGTCCAAGATTAAATGGTAGAAACAGTCTATATTGTGTCCTGTGCATGTCCTCAAATGCCAGCACAGACACACATTATGAGGACTTCAGTCTTGGATGCTGGACATGCCAGCTCTCATTTCCCAATTTTGGGGAGTGGTGGTTTATTATAGAGAGTCACCTCTGCTTCATTATAATGTGGAAACCATAAGAACATCTTTCAGACTCTCAGGTTCCTGTTAATAGAGCTAATCAGATCTAACTAGGCTGTTTTCCTGTTCATGTCCAAAAACTGCCAGCTTTGTTACAGGTATGGAAGCATTGGAAACCCCAAAGCATGGGTTTATCAATCCAAATAGAAACACTTCCTTTTTTTTTCTTTGCAATTTGAGCACATTTGACTTGCTGAGGGTGGTATTAGAAATGAAAATGATGCAAAGACGTCTTTGGAATCTGAGGAGAAGAGGCATCACGAAGTAGGTATCAGCTCTGGTCTGGTTTGGCTTCCACCATGTGTAGAGAAACACAGAAGCCAGATGGCTGTACTAGACCCCTATGAAGCCTTCTGCTAAGGATTGCTGTTAACTTATCTCGTGAGTAAGTGGAAACGTTATCAAGGTGAATGGAATTTTATTCTGCCCAATCTAATTCTAGTAAAAAAAGGTTTCACAAAGGAGGTTCCACAGTGAACGGAGTTAAAAGTGAATTCTGATGTGTCTCTCCCATCTCCAAAGATCAAAGTGAAACAGGAGAACTTACAGCAAAAGCAAAAGACTGAAGAAGGGAAAAGAAATCTAAGACCCAAAGATCTAAAATAATTTTACAAAAACACAAATCTTTTATACCCAACAAAACCAAAGTAATGGTAATACTCTTATAAAATCTGTAGCTTCAATAGTTCAGAAATGTTGGGTTCTGTTGTAGTTGTCCCTCCTTATACTATTGTCTTCCTGTTAGAATTGGAAGCAATTAACAAGAATAGTGTCTTTGGGTAGTGCAAACAGTTAATGGGAGGTTGTAAGTTCGAGTCTACTCAGCAGCACATGGTGACCTACTTCTGAAAACTCTAAGCCTTGAGGCCACCATCGATGAGGGTCAACTCAACGGTGACTAGTTTTTTTTTTTTTTTTAATAAGAATGAAATTTTGGAGCTGGGAAGGACATCGGAATTCATCTGGCTCAGGATGACATATGTTATCATAGGAAGAGGTTCCAAAAGTTCATAGAAAATAGAATTAGATGTAATGGAATTTTTCCACAAACTTTTTGAAGCCTCCTTGTATGTTTTAGCTTCTAGTAGACGTTTGACACACTGATCGTGGCTCTTTGGAGCATTGTATTTGATTAGTGATGTCTGCCATAAGCAGTGGAGTGAGGACAAATAGTACCGGTGCCATCCACCACAGCAAATTTACAGGCAGAAGTTAGGTCTAAAGAAGTTAAACGACTTGCTCAGTTTTCATTAGAATGTAAGTTGCACAAGAGTGAGGCCTTTTCCTTCATTCTCTATTTTATCTCTGGATCCAGTACCTGATTGCTGTTGTTGTTAAGTGCTGTTGAGTCAGTTCTGACTCAGAGCTACCCGTGCTTATCCTACAGCACCACACCAGGAGCCTTGTAAATACCAGGTGAACGAATGAATGGATACAACTGTAGCCATCTCAAGATTTGAACCTGCCTCACTCTATCCCAATATTTTCCATAATTCTACATTGTGCCCATGTTGTCTAAGCCAAATAATATTCTCTCTTCTTTCTGGCCTGCTAACCACAAGGTTGGTGGTTCAAACCCACCAGCTGCTCCTCAGAAACCCTATACAGGGTTGCTATGAATTGGAACCAACTCAATGGCGTTTAAGAACAACTTATTTCAAATCCTTTCCCAAAATTCATTTCTTTGGCTTACCTTAAATGAGGAAGTAAGGCAGGGAAATAATATCATGAAGATATAAAAATGAAATGCCAGGAAAACCATTCATGGGTGGGCACCCCTCTCCCCGAAACCACTTTGCTTATTAGATTTCTTTAAATTTCAGAACAGGAAGAGGCATTAAATAGTATATGGTACACACCCTCCTTGGTTTGAAGACAAGAAATATGGGTTATAACATGACTAAGGATTCAACCTGGAACTCCCCATTACAAACCAACAGATTTTCAGTCACACCGCATAGCATTTTGGCATTTTACAAGCCCCCACCCCCACCCCCCAGAGAACCCTATGGCTGGTGTTCAGCTGGCATGTTCTTTTGTTAAAATAGTGACATACTTCCATATCTGGTAGACAGCTGATGCTGCCTGGCAGCTGCTAAAGCTCCACCACCCACACTGACCCCCGATCTGGGTAGAGGCAGGCTCACCAGGGGCCTCCAGCACCTGGCTTCAGCACCAAGGCCAGCACCTGGTCAGCAGTTAGCTGCCATCCACTTTAGTGACCCCAAAACAACAAAAAGAAATGCTGCTGGCACTGTCGTCACATAATCAGCTGTGGATCAGACCATTGTGAGCCATAGGGTTTTCAATGCTGATTTTTGGAAGTAAATCGCCAGGCCTTTCTTCCTTATCCATTGTAGTTTGGAAGTTTCCTGTTCAGTATCATAGCAGCACATAAGCC
>NW_006412395.1:0-615 GCF_000296735.1 Chrysochloris asiatica
GGTCCTATGCAATATATCTCCTTTTGTGACTGACTAATTTCATTCAGCATAATGTATTCAAGATTCATCTATGTTATGCGGTGGCTTGCCGCTTCCTTGTTATTCTTCAAGGTAGCATAATATTCCATTGTGTGTATGTACCACACTTTGTAGGCTGTCTCCATCTTTTTGCTATTGTAAATACAGCTGCTATGAACACTGGTGTGCATATATCTACTCGTATTATGGCTCGTATTTCTTGTGGGTAAATACCAAGCAGAGGAATTGCTGGATCCTAAGGTATTTCTATTTCCAATCTTCTGAAGAAGAGCCATATTGCTTTCCAGAGTGGTTGGATCATTTTGCAATCTCACCAGCAATGCAGGAGCATCCCACTCTCTGCATCCTCATCAGCATCTATCGCCCTCTACTTTTTGATCTTTGCTGTTATTGCTGGTGTAAGATTGTTGTTTTGATTTGTTGTTTTGATTTGCATCTCTCCAAATGACCAGTGAGATGGTTTGGCAAAGTGGAAGCAGCAATGGGCCCAAGCATGGCAACAATTGTGAGGTTTTCCCAGGATCAGGCAGTGTTTCATTCTGTTGTGCATAGGGTTGCTATGAATTAGTACCAACT
>NW_006412395.1:4307-5883 GCF_000296735.1 Chrysochloris asiatica
TGCTTTTGCTGTGTCCCAAAGATTTTGATATGTTGTGCTTTTGAGTTTGTTAGTTTCCAGGAACTTTGTGAGTTCGTGCTTTATGTTTTCTACTACCCAGTCACTTTTCTGAAAGATGTTATTCAGTTTGCATGTATTTGACTGTTTTTCCTTGGTGTTCTATTGTTGATTTCTAATTTGATAGCATTGTGGTCTGAGAAGATGCTTTGTAGTATTTTGATATTTTTAAATTTATGGAGGTTTGTTTTGTGCCCTAACACATGGTCTATTCTGGAGAATGTTCCATGCGCAGTAGAAAAGACACGGCAGTAATTGTGGTGAAGGCACAATACAAGGTAGTGTTTCATTCTGTTGCACACAGGGGTGCTGTGAGTCAGAAGAGATTCAAGGACATTCAATGACAACAACAGAGCCCTGCTGAGGTGCTATCAGGTAAGCACTGGACTGTTACCTCAAGGTTGGCAGTTCAAACTCACCAGCCACTCCTTAGAAACCCTAAACAGGGTTGTTATGAATAGGAATATACTCAATGGCACATACCAACATTAACAGTTACAATTATATTATTTTATGTAATCTGATGCCTGGCACATAGTAGGTATTGAATAAATATTGCCTTAAAGAATATTGCTGAATATTGGTGGTTGTTGTTGTCAATGTTGTTAGGTACTGTTGAGTTGGTTCCAACTCAGGGACCCGATACAAAACAAAACAAAACACTGCCCTGTTCTGCACCATCCTTACAATTCTATTATGTTTGAGCCCATTGTAGCTTCCACTGTGTCCATCCATCTCCTTGGGTGTCTTACACTTTTTTACTGACTCTCCACTTTACCAAACATTATGTCCTTCTCCAGGAATTGATTCCTCCCGACAACATGCCCAAAGTACGATAGACAAGTCTCACCATCCTCACTTCTAAGGAATATTCTGACTGTACTTTTTCCAACACAAATGTGTTTATTCTGTTAAGTGATAGTACTTTCAATATTTTCCACCAATATCATGATTTAAGTGCATTGTTTATTTGATGGCTTCGTTTATTCATTGTACAATTTTCACAAGCATACTAGGCAAATGAAAATACCATGGTTTGGGTGAGGCACACCATAGTCCTCAAAATGACTTCTTTTCTCTGAATAACTTCAAATAGGTTATTTGCAACAAATTTGCCTAATGCAATACCTCCTTTGATTGCTTGACTCTTACTTCCATGGGAATTGATTCTGAATCCAAGCTAAATGAAGTCTTTTACAACTTCAATCTTTTCTCCATTTTTAATGATATTATTTACTCGTCCACTTGTGAGAATTTTAAATTTCTTTTCAGTGAGGTGCAATCTACACAGAAGGCCTTAGTCTTTGATCGTCATCAGAGAGTATTTCAAGTCCTCTATGCATCCAGTCAATCCAGTTTATTGACTAAGCGAAGGCTTTCAATTGTGTGGATCATGACAAGCTATGGACAACATTGAGAAGTCTGAGTATTCCAGAACACTTAATTGTACTTCTGAGAAATCTGTACCTAGACCAAGAAGCAGTTGTTCGGACAGAGCATGGGAACACAGAATGTTTTA
>NW_006412395.1:7773-9752 GCF_000296735.1 Chrysochloris asiatica
AATGTTTGTATGTGAAGATCTCTATGCACATTATATATATATATATATATATATACTAATTTACATTCATATGTATGTGTATATGTGTGTGTATGCATGAATGTAAATTTAGATGCAGGTAAACTTAAAATGAAAGTTAGCACTAATTACTAAAGTGCTGTTACAACAAAACAGCACACATGTCATTTAAAATGAAAGTTAGCACTAAGAACTAAAGTACTATTACAACAAAATGGCACACACACCAAAGAACAGGGTCTAAAACTGCATTCAACTTCACTAGGCAATGCTTGCTCTAGGGCAGATTGCCTGAAGCACTGAGGAAAAACTGAAAAAGAGGTCTTTGCAGTTCATGTGGTCTGTGCCATTGCTAAGAGAGGTGTTCTTATTTCTCCAGTTATCTCTATTTGACTTGAATTTTCTCCAGGCTTTTCAAGTAATTCAAGTAATGTAGCCTTTTCTTGTTCCCTCTGAGAATACTCTGAAGGGTCTTTTTTCCCTCCAATCTGTTAGTCATAGTTGTGGATAACTGCAAAGCTATGACATTCTTAATTCTGATGACACATATACGTTTTACAATTTTCTGCCTGATAAATCCTTAACATTTCCTTCTTATGGGCAAAACCATAGGAAAGTGTGTCAAGGGAAAAATGATTTTACTGCTATTTTATTTTCATATAGATAGAGAAATAGAGTATATTATTCTGTACCAGCCAATGTATATTCAGATCTTCTTAGTCCAATATTTTCTGGTTTAATTATTCATTCCTGGGTGAACAAGAGATACTGTAATTTTTTTTTTTTAGTATTTTTTTTTTTAGTATTCAGTAAATGAACTACTCTGTTTCACTGTCACATTATATACTTGACCCTTCCTAGGAATTTCAAACATATGCTTTGTTGCTTCCAAAAGACTAAGCGGGGTGAAATGAAGCTATCCTTAAGGAATCATGTCAATTCTAACTTGACCTTTAGATGTTCAGTCTAGTCATACATCCAAGCTCAATGTGGTCAAATTAAACATTTTGAAGAGGAGAATACATTATAAATGGCATAGACTTGGGCAGGTAAGCAAACATCACATACTAGCTGTTTTGTGGGAATTTTATGGTCTTTGTAGTTGTTGTTTTTATTTTGTTAAATTGGGCTGGCAAGAGTCGCATCCCTTCTCAACTAACCATAGTGAATCACAGATGCATATGCTAGGGGCAGCTGCAAAAAGTATGATAGCATCAACAGAAATCCATCATTCCAGAAATTGCAATTGTACACATTCCCTTTTTATGGTGGGCCAAAGTAACATCCTTTCTATGTGCACAGTACATTAGTTTTAGTTACATAATTTGCAATAGGGAAGGAAATAATACAATATACTTGAAAAGGTTAATGGTTTCCTTGGACACCTGATTTAAAACATTCATCTGCCTGACTGAAATCATGGTTGTAAAGAGTTAGTATAAAAGCTAAAGTTATAGCTTAAAAGTTCAATAAGCATCTAAGAGCACTTAATGTTCAAGCAGCCTAAAAGTGTTTTTATGGAGATCAATGGGCAATTCGCTGCACGATTGCATTTTTTCCCCATGAAGTAGATTGGAGGTATATTGCCCCATAATATTTAAGATGCATAAAAATCTGGATTAAAATCTACATATACTGAAAGAATCTCTCAATATTGAATGTGTACAACATTTGCAGGTGGATATAGGTGGTGTAAATAAAAACTGACTGGCTATCCACAAAGTTGTCAGTTCAGGCACTTCAAACATACCAGCTGCTCTTTAGAAATGCTATACAGGTTTGCTATAAGTTGAACCTACTCTAGGTGGCATTTACTAACAACAACAAAGGAACTTTTACATTTGGTGTTTCTTATAGAAATCCTGGTGTGGCATTACAGCATAAGCATTGCACTGTTAAATGCAAGGTTGGCAATTCAAACCTGCTAGCTGCTCTTTGGAAACCTTATACAGGATTGTTAT
>NW_006412396.1:0-506 GCF_000296735.1 Chrysochloris asiatica
CTCTTTCATTGGGAGCATAGATATTTAATATGGTTATTTCGTTTTGTTCAATTGTCCCTTTCATCATGAGATAAAGTCCATCTTTATCTATTATGCTGGCTTTTGTCTTAAAGTTTATTTTGTCTGAGATTAGCACTTCCTCTGCTGTTTGCTTTTTATTGCAATTGCCTTGGTATATTTTTTCCCATCCTTTCACTTTTAATCTGTTTCTGTCTCTGTGTGTGAGATGTGTCTCTTGCACACAGCATATTGAGGGATTATGTTTTCTTATCCATTCTGCAACCCTCCGTCTCTTGATAGGTGCATTCAATCCATTTACGTTCAGTGTAAGTATCTATAGGTATTGATTATTTGTTGACATTATATTCGTTTTTTTGTGTGTGGTGTTGCTGCTTCTTTGTTCTGCTTGTCTTTCTCTGTTGGATTCATAATTTGTGTGCTCTTTTTTGTGCGTTTCCTTATAATTTTAATGTTTTCATATTCTTCTTGGATTCTCATTCTCTTGG
>NW_006412396.1:4280-6481 GCF_000296735.1 Chrysochloris asiatica
ATATTCTTTTAAAAACAGTCCTAAAGATGTTTCAAAAATATATTTCTTAAATGGAAATTTCTTTCTAACTTGGTATGTTGTCCATGTTGATACAGCACAAAAAGACTTAAATGAGATTGCCCTCACTTATCTTGTTTTTCTTTTCCTTCTTTACCTCAGAGGTGTCCTAGTAAGCTAGATTTGTGAATTTTAATAGTCTGAGACTTTATATATCTATCCATGTTCCTGATGTCTGGTTTATCTATGAGGGAATAAAAAAATAGTGAGGAGTTTTTGATAAAGGTAAGAACTGAAGAACTAAAAACAACATTTCAGGAAGATTAGAAAGACCTATCTTTGCAAAAAGAAATAACAAATAAATAACAATAGAATGATTCAAGAAATTTTGATGCTAGGAATGATGGTATAACAAATATTAAATTCAAATCTTACCAAACATTCTTGAGAAGTGCCTGACTTTAGTTAATAGCAGAAGAAATTTTAAAATCATAAGAAGAAGAATAAAATTTTTAATTCAAAATCTTTTAATTTAAAAAAAACACAGTGGAACTATTCCATCTGTTATATCATAAAACTGTTGTAATACAGAATATTTAGTAGTTAAGCCACAATTGTAATACCAGAAATGGTACTAAACAATCCTCAGAATGAAGAAAACGGTATAATTCATTGTGAATTGCACCTACAGAACTTCTATAAGAAGAAAACATTGGAGATAAGACAGAATATATGGGTCCCGTGGTCTTAACAGTGATGCACATGAAAAGAGGCATTAACAAAGTGATATTTGACCAGAGGTACTTTTAAGAATTTCTTGAATCTTGATTGTTCTATTTTAAATGTCTATGGAATAGGATGAATATACTGTTTCAACAGTTGTTAGATGTCCCCAAATTGCAACAGTATAAGCAATCTTTAGAAACTGATTTCTGACATTTTCAGGGAATAAACTAAATATTTAGATCCAATAAAATGTTCAACACCAAATATATAAAACATAGGCTCAGTGAAGACTTAGAGAACATAGGTTGTATATTGATGCTAATGGAGACACAGTAAAAGAAATGAGGAAAAGTGGAACACATCAGAAACTAATTAATTATGCAAACATTGTAGGCTAGCTATTGTTCATATGTAAGATACTGTTGCAATTGTATATTGTGTAATATATGTGATGTTGTTGTTGTTATGTGCCGTGGAGTCATTTTCGACTCATAGTGACCCTGTACAGGGTTTCCAAGGCTGTAAATCTTTACGGGAGCAGAAAGCCTCATCTTTCTCCCACAGAACAGCTGGTAGTTTCAAACTGCTGACCCTGAGGTTCACAGCCCAATTAGTAACCACTATGCTACCAGAGCTCCTTAATGTATGTGATAACCACTAATAAATGACTAAGAAAAAATTAAAGAAAATAGAAGAATTCAAAATAGCTCACCAAAAGAAACTAAGCAAACATAAAAGTAGAAAAACTTGTAAAAAAAAACCCAAAGAATATACAAACTATTAAAAAATCAAAATTAAAATAAATATGGCATATATATATCATTTTAAGTATTAGCCTTAATTATTAATGTTATAAATGTCTCCAGAGAAAGGATGAATGTATTTAATTATCAACAACAAAAAACAGGATCCAACCTTAGAAAGCCACCTTAGAAATCAAAACATATACATACCGAAAATAATAGACTTGATAAAAATATTCCATGCAATCAAAAAACTGAAGAGTAGAGTTGACCATACTGATGTCAGATAAAACATTGAATCAAAATTTGTTGCAAGATATAAAGAAGGATATTGCATAATAATTAAAGGAGTAATTAGTAAAGAAGATGTGTATAACAATTCAGAACATATATACACCAAACAACAATGCATTATCATTTAAAAAACTCACCCATTACCATCAAGTTTCTGAGACTATAATGTTTTATGATGAATGAATCTAGGAAAATTGGAATTTGTCAAACAACAAAACACAACAAACAAAAACAAACAAAGGAAAATATGAAGATCAATATCTTAGGCATTAGTTAACTGCAATGGAATACTTTGCCATTTTAAATCTGAAAATCATATGAGTTACTATACTAATAACAACAAATTGAAAAAGATTTGTGAGTGAAAACACTTGAATGTCAAAAGTTACATTTCAAGATCTGTCTTGAAGTGCATTGCTGTCTGTGACTGTTGCTATGCTG
>NW_006412396.1:8436-9491 GCF_000296735.1 Chrysochloris asiatica
AATATTTCCCACCTAAATTTAGAGACCATTTCAAAAACAGATTTGATGCATTAAATGCTAATGATCGAAGATCAAAAGAATTGTTGAATGACATCAAGGAAGAAACCAAAAGGACATTAAAAGCACAAGGAAGAAAAAAAAGACCAAATGGATGTCTGAAGAGATTCTGAAACTTACATTTCAGTGTTGTTGTTATTGATATGTGCCATGGAGTCAGTTCCGACTCATAGCAACCCTGCACTGGGTTTCCGAGCTGTAAATCTTTACGAGAGCAGAAAGCCTTATCTTTCTCCCGTGGAACAGCTGGTAGTTTCGAACTGCTGACCTTGTGGTTCACAGCCCGATTCGTAACCACTACGCTACCAGAGATGAACAGAAGAAATGAGGCAGTAAAAAAGCTAAACAAAATTTCTTATAGTAGCTTCAGAAGATAAAGTACTATAATAAAATATACAAAGACTTGGAGTTAGTAAGCAAAAAGTGAAGAACACATTCAGCATATCTCAAACTTAAAGAACTGAAGAAAAAAATTAAGCCTTAACTGGCAATATTGAATAGTGAATGATTCAGAAAGTGTCAAAAGAAAATGGAAGAAATACATAGCGTCAATGTACCAAAAACAAACGGTTGTAACAAGGTATTTTAAAGAGATGGGGAAAAATGATCACACACTTTATTTGGAAGGGAAAGAGACCTTGGATAAGCAAAGCACTGCTTATGAAAAACAGCAAAGTGGGAAGCCTCATGTTGCCAGATATCAAGAATTACTACAGGGCCACAGCAGTCAAACCACCCTGGTATTTGTACAATGATCAATGAAATAATTGATGAATCAATTGGTGCAATAATCAACTGGCACATATACAAATGAAACAGAACTGAGAACCCTAAAGTAAATCCATCTATATGCAATCAACTGATCTTTGACAGAGAACAAAAATACATTGGATGTGGAAGAGATAGTCTCTTTAACAAATGGAGCTGGGAAAACTTTAAATCTATTTGGAAAGAATGAAACAAGACCTATATCTCACACCATATATGAAAACTAGCTC
>NW_006412397.1:0-2919 GCF_000296735.1 Chrysochloris asiatica
AGTGACCCTGTAGAGGGTTTTCAAGGCTGTAAATCTTTACAGGAGCAGAAAGTCTCATCCTCCTGTGGAGCGGCTGGTAGTTTCAAATTGCTGACCTTGAGGTTAGCAGCCCGACTCATACTGGGATCATTGTAGTTTCTGAATCTATTTATTTGAACTGGAAAGCAAATCCGAGGGGAAGGAGGGAGAGATTAAAGAAGCACCAAGAAACTTTGCAGTTCAATTCTACCAGATATTACTTGGAAACTCTATACAAGGTCCCTATGAGTTGGATCGGACTCAAGGGCACTTAACAAGACCTTTTAGGAGTGAATGTATTTATGATGATGATAGGGATGGTTTCCCAGGTATATATGTCAAAACTTATCAAATTGTACACTTTAAATATGACCAGTTTGTTGTATGTCAATACACCTCAATGAAAGTGTTAAAGAAAATTCTCCCAACACACACACATGCACACACACCTCAGAGTACTTTTCAATCAAGAGGTTAAAGTTATACTTTAACACTCAAGTAAGTAGACCTCTCCTGAAAGCTACTCATTTGCAAAAGTCATGGGTTTTCTAAATGCCCTAATAACAAGAGAAAGAGGCCAACATTCAGATGTTGCCTCAGTCAGGGTTTTCTGGGAAAGCAACAAGATAGATTTATAGAGAGATTAATTTTGAGGAATTGGCACATGTGATTGTGGGGACTGGCAACTCCAAAATTTGTAGGCCAGACAATATGCTGGAAACTCAGGCAGTCTTGTCTGTCTATTATCTTGAAACAGAATTGCTGTTCCTCAGGAAACCCGTTTTTTTGCTTTTAAGGCCTTCAGCTGAATGGATGAGGACCACCTACATCATAGAGGGCAATCTGAGTCTAAGGTTCACTGTGATGGGTTAAGAGTTGGGCTGCTAACCACAAGGTCTGAGATTCAAACCTACCAAGGGTACCTCAGGAGAAAGATGAGGCTATCTGCTTCTGTAAAGAGTTATAGTTTGAAAACCCTGTGGAGCAGTTCTACTTTGTCCCCAGGGTCTTTCTGAGTTGGAATCAACTCAGTGGTGGTGAGTTTTGTTTTTGGTTAACTACTATGTAACAGCATTTAAACTAGTGTTTGATAATTGGACATTAGAGTCTAGCCAAACCAACATAAAATTATCAGATGGCCTACTTCTGGAGCTTCAGTGTGACTACTGAAATTACTTCAAACTCACTGTTTCCAGATTCTGTGATGGGCCCAGGCTGAGGAGGAAACTTGGCAGATGTGCAGGGTAGAAAAGACTCTTCACTCCACATCTGTTTTGTCCATGGGATTATTACATGCACTCAGGTCATTGATGCTAGAACTAGAACTTCCAAGTCCTGTGGTCCACAACAGGAGACCCTCCTCCTTATAGGCAATGGGACAGTCTTCGCCCTCTACTTCGCGGGAGGATTGAAAATGAGAGCCACCTGGGAGTCCCAGGACAGTGCTGATTGTTTTCATGGTAATCACATGCCTTTCATTCTCAAACCCAATGCTACCACTCAACTCCTAATGACCCGAGGCTGTAAATCTTTATGGGAGCAGAAAGCCTCCTCTTTGTTCCACACAATGGCTAGTGGGTTTGAGCCTTCAGCTAGCTGAGAACAGTTTGTCAGTTAGCTAAGAGGATTCTGAACAATCTTCATATAACAACTTCTTACTCCAGGAAACTTTACAGCTTCAGAGAATATCTTAGTAATAAAGACGGGGCAGACAGCAGCAGTAACTGTAACAACTAGCAGATTGCTATGAGGAAAAATTTACAGCAATATATTTTTTAAAACAGTTGACAGATGATTTGTCTTATGACTAAAATGATGTCACTTTGAGTCTAGAAAAAGGAATTTATGAAAGTAGTTGACGTGATTGTCCAGCTATTGCTGCCTTATCCAGGAGTTCAAATTGGCCTGGTCAACTTACACAGCTTCTCTGGTGACCAGCAGTTCTCACCAGGTAGCCCAGGACCAACACCTTCTTAGCCCAGTACTCTGACCATCTGAGCTCCCAATTCCAGAGTCAAAGGAGAAACAAACAGTAGTTAATAAAAACCAAAGCAAAATGCTGAAAAACTACCCAGCAGTGCTCACTGGATGACTGAATGTCAAGGAGCGTCATATTTGCTTAAGAGGAATATCTAAAAAGGTCACATGGTACATTAGTAGCTGTTGCTCCAATACAGCAACATCTAGCCTGGCAGACCGAAGTCCGACATGGTGAGAGCTTTCATCAGGTGTAAGGGGAGCAAACTAGGTGCTCATATCTGTCAGGACATCACTTCTAAATATTGGGACAAGGTCCTCAAAAGTTCTTAAGATGTGGACAAGAGGCATTCCATCAACAAGCATATCTTACTGTAATTAGTTACATAAAACATACTTGTAAAAAATGAAAACATTACAACCACTCACAATTTCAAAAATCAAAATGGCGAGGCAGGGCTTGATGGCGGTGGGTCGGGTGGAGGTGCAGTGAAGTTCGCCGTCAGCAATAACACAGAATACCAGGCAAAGCAGACCCAGGGCAGAAATCCAAAACTCGGAACCACAGAGATAGGAATATTTTAAAGGTTTGACGGCTTATAGCTTGTGGAGTTTGGAGCTGAAGTAAAAAATCGCGTACTTTTGAATCTGCCGGGTGGGCTCCGAGGCCCAAGTTGACATCCTGGGTGAGACCAAGCGGCAAAACCAAGCAGGGGGGAGCCGAAATGCCACAGAAAAATGCTGCGGGAACCTTGAGGCAAATGTGGACAATACACTTTTGTCAGTTTTGCTCTATTCTGATTTTCTTTTCTTCTTTTTGGTATCTGGTCATTGGTGTGCCCACTGTTTGCCCACCTCCATTCTTGTGACTAGAGGAGGAGCCTGAGCGAGTGAACACCCCCCCACCCTCACCACTGGTGGGTT
>NW_006412397.1:4934-6076 GCF_000296735.1 Chrysochloris asiatica
TTCACTCTCCACATTGTAGGGCTTAGCTCACCACTTCATTGTTGTTTTTCCCCTGAACGCTTCTTATTTGTTTGTTTCTTGTTCTGTATATTAATACAGGAAAGGGCAAGACAGGACTGTAGAGAAGGAAAGAGAGTTTAAAAACAAAACAGGCTGAAAACTAAAGCCTGAGGTATAGCATAACAACCAACACTGACATCTTGAAATCTTTCAGGCAGCTTTGAAAGCAAGAAGTTGAACAGAGAGCATTGAAGTCATACTCATATTAGGCTACAGATTTTTTTCTTTTCTTTTTCTTCTCTCCCTCCTCTCCCTTTTCTGTGATTAGAGACTGCAGTATTCAGTCTAGTTTTTGTTGTTGCTGTTTTTCAGTCTTTTTCTTTCTTTCTTTCTCTTTGTTTTTTTCTGCTGGTGCTGTTTTGCTGTTAGATGCCCCCGCCCCCCTTCTGCTGTTGGAGGACTCTTTGTCTCCATATATTACACAAGAAGAGTCATCAAGTACTGCCATATAGCCAAGCTACAATCACACTGTACAACACCAAAACCCAGGCAAGAACCAATACCAACTGCCATATACCAGGGAAACAGACAACACCTGTAAAAGTTACTCTGAGCCAAGCAATAAGAAGAGTGAAAATGGAAGGCCACGTCCTGATCATATCTTCCTGGAAGCAATCAGAAAGCATAAAACATACCAAAACACATATTCAATTAAGTATTAGGGCCACAGATAAACACTAAACATGTCCAAGAAGCAAAAGCAGATGACCGTATCATCACATGTCCAGAAACAAGATAAAATGTCTCAGACAAATAACCTAGAGGTAGATCTGGACTCCATTCCAGAAGGAGGGCAGGCCTTGGAAATGCCTGAGAAGGAATTCAGAAAAATGATTATAAAATGTTTCCAAATACTTTACAATGGAGTTTAAAAAAAACACAGAAGAAGTCAGGAAAGTGCTACAAGAACAATCAAGTAAGATAGATACAGCATTGGAAACAATTCAAAACCTACAGAAAGAGGTCCAAATGATCAATAACAGAATATCAGAAATAGACAATACTCTGAAAGTACAGAGGAGTAGAATAGATGAGATGGAAGGCAGAACCAGTGAGCTGGAAGACAAATCTCTCAATACCAC
>NW_006412397.1:7846-8514 GCF_000296735.1 Chrysochloris asiatica
TTGGAAAAACTGGGCTCTGGGACACAGAGATTGAGACATGATTGGAATGGGGAAAAGGGGGGAATAAAGTTAAGATGCTTGGCTGTCTTTTGAATTTTGGTTTTCCTTGCATTATATTATAAAATAGACACTGGAGGGGGAGAGAAAGGAATAGCCAGAAGAAACATCATCATAGAAAGCTTGTAAGTCCATCTTCTGCCTATAACTGATTGTTGTTGTTAAGTGCCATTGAGTCGGCACCGACTCACAGCAGAACAAAACAATGTCCAATCCTGCCCCAACCTTACTACTTTTGCCACACTTGAGTCCATCGATGCTGTCACCTGGCCAATCCATTTCGTTGGGGTCTTCCTCTTTTTCTCCGACCATCCATCTTACCAAGCATGATATCCTTCTCCAGCGACTGTTCCCTCCTGACAAACATGTCCAAAGTGTGAGAGACGAAGTTTGGCCATCTTGGCCTCTAAGGAGCACTCTGGCTGCACTTCTACCAAAACAGATCTATTGGACTGATTGGAATACCTAAAATGGGGCATCAATGTGCCCAGTGAAGGAGGCTTCCTGCAGAGCTTCTGCATTACATAAGACTATAGGTGTAAGCCTGAACCACATCCAGATCTTCAGAGATGGGAAATTTCCACTTGAAAGGACAAGCAGACCAGCCTGGG
>NW_006412398.1:0-506 GCF_000296735.1 Chrysochloris asiatica
TTAAAAACAAAAAAGAGAGAGAGAGAGAGAGAGAGAGAGAGAGAGAGAAAGAGAACTTGGTAGCATAGTGGTTATGAATCAGGCTGCGAACCGCTAGGTCAACAGTTCGAGACTACCAGCTGGTCTGTTGGAGAAAGATGAGGCTTTCTGCTCTCGTAAAAATTTACATCCTCAGAAACCCTGAACAGGATCGCTATGAGTTGGACCTGACTCAACGGCATATAACAACAACAACAATATATATATATCCACCATTCTTATGTCAGTTTGCCGTGCTGTGGTGGATTGTGAGTTGCTGTGATTTTGGAAGCTATGCCATGGGTGTTTTAAATACCAGCAGGGTCACCCATGGTGGACAGGTTTCAGATGAGCTTCAAGACTAAGATAGATTAAGGAGTGACGAACTACTTGTGAATATTTAGTAACTGAAAACCTTATGAATAGCAGAGAAACATTGTCAGATATAGTGCTGGAAAATGAACCCCTCAGGTTGGAAGGCATTCAAA
>NW_006412398.1:3297-9046 GCF_000296735.1 Chrysochloris asiatica
TAGTTATTTTATGGTATTTTCAATAACCATTTAGTTCTGCTGGTCTCATGGCAAAGGAGGCAGCTGTTTATAGAAGCATTTGTGCATGCATTCCATTGCCTCCTTTTACTGCTGACCCTTCTGCCTCTTGCTTCAGGCAAGTAAAGACTAACTTTTGAAATCTGGATGGACACTCATAAGATTTTAAGATCTCAGGCACTATGTAACTAGAAGGTAGAACAAAATCACTAAACACCATATTTAGCCAGTTAACAAGCATGTCCCATAAAACCATGATTTGACCTGACTTTTTAAGCACTAGGCTATGTGGCATTTTTCTATATCAGAAGTTGCTCATGTTTCCATTTTCTTATTGCAGGAACTTGAAAAGACCCCTTTTAGGAGTGAGTGGTATAGTTGTGATTGAGACGATATCTCTGTTTAGAGAATAGCTAACGAGAGAGAGATGGCATTAACCAAATGTAAATCTGAGTCATCATTGAGGTGGTGGTATATACATGAGGTAGAAAGTATATTACAGGGCACGAAAATTAATGATCAATTTGTTGTTGTTGTTGTTGTTAAGTGCCATCGAGTCGGTTCTGACCCATAGCGACCCTGTACAGGGTTTCCGAGGTTGTAAATCTTTACAGGAGTAGAAAGCCTCATCTTTCTCCCGCGGAACGGCTGGTAGTTTCGAACTGCTGACCTTGCAGCTCGCAGCCCGATTCGTAACCACTACGCTACCAGAGCTCACTTTAATCCATTAAAAAGTTGTTGAATTTAGTAATTGCCACTTTATTTTGTTAGATGCTGACTGCCAACATATATTTTCCTTTTATGCTTATAAAATGTTTTTGTTTTTGTTGTTTGCTGTTGAGTTGGTTCCAACTCATAGTAAAATCTGTATAGGGTTTCTGAAGGGTGGTGGTGGGTTCGAACCACTGACCTTGAAGTTAGCAGTTAAGTACTTATCCTGGTACTGTAGGATAAGCACTGGACCACAAGGTCAATTCGACTTGCAAGGTTGGTGGTTCAAACTCACCAGCTGCTCCTTAGGAACCCCGTACAGGGTCTATATGTGTTGAAACCAACTCAATGGCACTTAACAACAATAATAACATTACAGGGCCACACCAGGACTCCTCATAAAATAATAGACCTCGTTCACTGTTCAGAGTATGTTTGATCCTTTTTCTGCCCTTTTAATGATCTAATGTTACAATGACCAAGAAAACTTTAGACTAATGAGAGTGGGGTGTCTTTTGGGTGAATACTTATTTTTTCTTTTGAAATCCACTTTGCGGGAAACTAATTTATTCACTTTCTAAGTAGCCTTATGTTTGTCTAACAAGGAAATCAGTAAAAGGGTTCTCCAAGAAGCTAGCAATGAAATTAAAAAGTGTCTACCGTCACCACTTGTGATAAATCAAGCTGATGTTACAGATGCAAATAGTCATTCTAGTACACTCTTCTTACTAGAATTGTTTAAGTTAATTAAGCTGACAAAGTACTTCATTATTTATTATGTTGCATGCTAATGATAGATGTAAAGTTTCAGTGTCTCATACTATACATTTTTTTCTTGATAATAAAATTTGCATCTCTCTAACCACTGTGTTATATATTAATGGTAATTAATAATATTAATTGGGAGAATATATTTGTTGTTCCAAAGTTAGGCTTCCAGTTTTCTTTACAAAACCAAGAAATTTTAGTAGATGCTTGAAATGACTGCACTCAGGGCAACTTTTGTCCATCTTGCTGAGAAAGAGATTAAAACAATATATAATGCATTTTTATTAAACTGTCAAGAATTTAATTACATTCAACTTTGCATTGTAGAATTTTAAATGGACTCTATTAAGTAACATTAAAAAAAAGCTGTTATAAATTACTGATTTGATTGGTTTTTTTTTATTTGCAGCATTTAAATATTAAGACACTGACGGATGATATGGTAAGGTTATCCTTAATATTTCCTTTGCTGTTTACCTTAACTATGCTGATGTTGTGCTGCGCTAACACCTTGAAATTGCTAAAAATGGCATGTATTGGAAATGACTGTTTTCATAGTGTTAAAAAAAGAGGCAAAACTGGCAAAAACATTCTGTTGTTGCTTCATAAATAGTAAAAGAGAATAGATGGTGCATTAATTAAAACAATTTTTGTGTAATAACAAATTGTTAGTTAGCTTTTAATTACTCAAATCAGTTCTTTTTCTCTGGGGGTGGCCTGCACATTTCAAAAAGACGTAGAAAAATAGCTAAAGACATGTCAACTGTTTGGAGATATGTACTTGCTAATTAAAGTAAACCAGACTGAGCTATCATGCATGTATTTAAAAAAAAAAAAAAAAAAAAAAAAAAAAAAACAGCTTGAAAAGGTGAGAACCAAGCTTGTCTTACTTTGTGCTTTGCATGTTGAAAATAACTGTTGTTGCTGTTAAATGCTGTCATGTTCTGAGTCATAGCAACCCTTTTATAGGGCTTCTGAGGAAAGACTGGTGAGTTTGAACCTCTGACCTTGCAGTTCAAACCAAATTTTTGGTTCACCAGTGCTTATCTTATAGTAATAGTTATAAATAAGTAATGATCATTGTATCGCACCATTAGAGATTCGTGAATGTTCAAGTACATTTTTCTGAGAAAGAACTTTTGTTTACACTTTTTATTGCAAGTTGGGGGAAGGTTTACAGAGCAGATCAGTTTTCCATTCCACAATTCCTGTACATTTTGTTTCATGTCACTGATTGTAATCCCCTGAATGTAGACTCACTTCCTCCCTGTGCTTCCTGTTTCTACTCCTTTATCTTTCTTAACCTTTCTGAGCTTTGTCCTTGGGTAAATGCTGCCCTTTTGATCTCAAATGGTGGATTGTTCAAAGGTGTGACCTGTCCATTTTGTTTGACTAAAAACTGGTGAAAGTGATAGAGGTAAAGAGTGATTATATACACAACCATGGAACAAAGAGTTCATTTGGAGTTCATATCTAAACCTGAAAGGAGCTCTGGTAACATAATGGTTACAAATCGAGCTGTGAACCGCAAGGTCAGCAGTTCGAAATTACCAGCTTCTCCGCGGGAGAAAGATGAAGCTTTCTGCTCCCGTAAAGATTTACAGTCTCGGAAACCCTGTACAGGGTCGCTATGGGTCGGAACCGACTTGACGGCACTTAACAACAACATCTAAACCTGATGGGTAACTAAGACCTATACTTTGGGGTTCCACTGTCTCACTGTCTCTATCACACAAGTAAGTCTGGTTTTTTTTTTTTTTTTTTTATGATTTTGGGTTTTGTTTCACATTTGAGAAAGGGTTTTTTGAATGTAACTTTTTTTTTTTTCTTTCTTTAACAAACACATTTATTCTCTTGCAATTCAGTAAGCTAGAAGTCTAAATTCAAAGTGCTGGCCCCAGGGGAAACCTTTCTTTGTGGGCTGTGGAGGAAGGTCCTATCTTCTTTCAGCATCTCCAGGGCCAGTATTTCTTGGAGATTTCCACTTGTCTTAGAATCAATGCTTCCCTGGAGCTAGGATCTTCACAATGCAGCGACTCCATTCCTGGCTTTTCTTTCTTTGTTTTTAAATTGTGAATTGAGTGAAGGTTTACAGACACGATTAACCTAACCGTTTTATATTCAACAAATCTTACGCTTTGTTTCATTTCAATGAATGCAATCCCCCCTTGCAACAGTTGTCCCGCTTTCTCCCTGTGGTTCCCTATATGTATATCCCACTCTTCCTTCCATACCCATGTATCTACACACAGACACGGTTGTTCCAAGGTTGTTTATATAATCACTCTTTACCTCTATCCCTTTTAGCCCTTGTGTACTTCCTTGTGTCTTTCCCTTCATCATTCTTCTGACAACCTCTGTCTTATATATTTCCAGCCCCTTTCTTGTATACTGCTCGAGTTAATGTGTGTCTGCAACATATGTCTGCCCTCTAGTCAGTGAATTACTCTCCCTTTCCTCCCAACTCTGGTAACAATCAAAGTATGTTCCTTTTAGTATGAAAACCCCTTCTTGAGTTTTTACAATAGTTTTCTTATATAATATTTGTCCTTTTGTGATTGACTTATTTTACTCAGCATAATGTCCTCCAGGTTTATCCTCATAAGGTGCTTTGATATTCCTCAATGGTGCATAATATTCCATTGTGTTTATGTACAAAAGTTTGTTTATCCAGTCTTCCACTGGTGGGCTTTAGGCTATCTTCGTCTTTCTGCTATTGGGAATAGTGTTGCGATGAACATCGATTGTGTCCTGGCTCTGACTTTTTGTGGATATATGTCAAGTAGAGGGTTGCTGGTTCATATGATATTTCTCTTTCCAACTTTCTGAGGAAGTGTGCTGACTCTTCTTTCATGGTTATCATAGATTCTTCATGAATATACCTCTTATTTAGTAATAAAGGAATCACAATAGGAAGAACAGCAAAAGCCTAAATACATAACACCAAAAATATAGACGCAAGTATAGATGAAACAGCAGGGCACTCAACAGACCAGGTTTTGAATTCCAGCTCACCACATTTCAAGTCTGATATAGTGTGCCTAGAACAGAGTAAGCACTCAGAAAGAGTTCGGCATTTCTGATCATCAAAGTACTCTGCCGATGCATCTGGACATGCAAAGATGAATGAAACATCTATTTTGACAGCAAGTCTTTTATAAATCCAATTAGAATGCTCATCTGTTTTATTCTTTTGGACAATGTCTATAAAGAGATTATTTGGAATGTTTTTTAGGTAATATGTGTTCTTCATATAATGCTATTTATAATGTGGAAGCAATATGGAGTCCTTATGCAGATTACTTACGCTATTTCTTTTTCACCTTGCAAGATAGATTTTACTTTCATTTGACAACTGAGAACATTGATGTTCAGGTGGGGAATGTAGGTGCTTACCCACGTATAGACATCTGGCAAATGGTGCAGCCATGGGTTATGTTCAAACTTTTATGAAAGTATGTTGCTATTGTTAAGTGCTGCTTAGTCAGTTTCGATTCACAGTGACCCTGTATAGGGTTTCTGAGGAGCATCTGGTGGGTTTGAACTTCTGATCTTGTGATTAGCAGCTTAGTACTTATCCTACAGCACCATGCCAGAAAGTATCCAGTGGTATATATTTTTAATAGCTTTGTTGTGATGCAATTCACATACCATGATATTTACCCATTTAAAGTAATACAATTAAATGGGGTTTAGTGTATTCAAAGTTATATGGGCATCACAATCAATTTTAGAACATTCTCATCACCTCCCAAGAATCATATCCCTGTTATTACTCATTACCCATCTCCTTTCAGTCTTGTGTGTGAGAGTGTATATATGTGTCTTTGTAGCTCTTCATGTCTTTTTGTAACTCAGAAGTGTTAGGGTTACTATCACTACACACTGGTAAGGTTTCATTAATAAAACAAAAGAAAACCAAACAAGCTGACTCACGTTCACAGGTACCAGTGCCAGGAATTCAACATATATATATTTTCTCTTTTTTCAACATACATTTTTGAGGATACAATTGAATCCATAGTAGACTAGATATTCTGGGTTGCTACCACAGTGGCTGGGACTTATTTTCTCTTGTTAGGGTCCGAGACCACCACCCAATAAGGAGACCAAGAGACAAAGATAATGCAAAAGCAGGCGGGCTTTATTCAAGCTAGCATGCTAGGGTCGAGTGGCGGCTGGCAGTGTAGTGTTCAGCAGTGTTACAGCAGTGTTACAGCAGGGTTACTGCATCAGCTCACCAAAGCTCGAC
>NW_006412399.1:0-1280 GCF_000296735.1 Chrysochloris asiatica
AAAAAATAAAATAAAAAATAAAAAATAAAAAATAAAAGTAACTATTATTGAAGAAGAAGGAGAGAGAAATTAAAAGGTGTTCATATGACAATTTATAACAAGTATATGTGAAAACTAAGGCTGTGTATCCATAGACAAAAGTTTTGGTGGGGATATTAAGGGTGGAATTAGGGAATGGGGAGGATAAATCCAAATACTATAGTCATGAGCTTGAAAGCATTTGACATGACATCTCGTTAGACCATTAATCAGAGAAGTAGGAGCATTTAGTTGCCACTTCTAATGAAAGAAGAACATGGCATAATTATATCTTTCATGACCAGAGATAATAAAGCTGTGAAAATATTTAAATGATCACTAGATGGTGGATTAGATAAACTAGGCTGATGAGAAGACTGCTTGGAAAATCTTCCTGGTACCACTGTCTCTATAAGCATCTTCAGCAGACTGGAAATAATATATGTGGAAATAAACCAAGATTCCCTGCACAGCTTTGCCAGTAGTCAATGATTGACTTTGGTCTGGTCATTTCCCTTCTTTAGGCTAATTCATGCTATTTATTTGATAAATTTCAGACTTAATAAATTAGTAAAATTCTTCAATTTCAATATTCAATATTCTGATGCTATCTGACAATGTTCTACTGCTATTCATATGATGATCAGTGACTAGATAGTCGGAAGAAGATTGTCTGTCATTATTCCTTGTCTGTTTTCATCTGCTAAAGGTATTACAGAAATGGCTACAATCATACATTGACAGAGAACTTCCATAGGTTCAAGCTGGATTCAGAAAAGGCTGTGGAATGAGGGATATCATTGCTGATGTCCAATGGATCTTGGCTGAAAAGCAGAGAATATCAGAAAGATGTTTACCTGTGTTTTATTGACTATGCAAAGGCTTTCTACTGTGTGGCTCATGACAAGCTATGGATAACATAGCTAAGTATGAGTATTCCAGAATACTTAATTGTGCTCATGAGGAATCTGTACCTAGACCAAGAGGCAGTTGTTAAAACAGACCATGGGAACACTGAATGGTTTAAAATTAAGAAAGGTGTGTGATGTCGGGGTCTGACCTCAACATAGTTGTGTTGTCCACGAGTGTTTGGTTCATGAGGAGGGGAGATCCAGCGGTGATAGGGATAGCAAAAGAATACACAGACAGACAGAAAGAGGGGGACAAGGAGGCACCCAGAAACCAGGGTGGATGCATCACTGGTGGGCAGGCTTGGGAGTACAGGCATCGTGGCCTCTGCAGGCAGCAACTCACTGCCCTGC
>NW_006412399.1:1894-5621 GCF_000296735.1 Chrysochloris asiatica
TCTTTCACCATACTTATTCAACCTGTATGCTGAACAAATAATCTGAGAAGCTGGGTTATATGAAGAAAAACGTGGCATCAGGATTAGAGGAAGAGTCATTAACAACCTGCGATATGCACATGATACAACCTTGCTTGCTGCAAGTGAAGAGAACTTAAAACATTTACTGATGAAGATCAATGAGCACAGCCTTCGGTATGGATTACATCTCATACTAGAAAACAAAAATCCTCGCTACTGGACCAATCAACAACATTCTTATCAATGGAGAAAAGATTGACGTTGTCAAAGACTTCATTCTTCTTGGATCAACTATCAACACTCACAGAAGCAGCAGTCAAGAGATCAAATGACGTATTGCATTAAGCAAATCTGCTGCACAAGACCTTTTTAAAGTGTTGAAGAGCAAATATGTCAGCTTGAAGACAAAGGTGCACCTGATCCAAGCCATAGTATTTTCAATAATCTCATATGTATGCAAAAGCTGGACAGTGAATAAGGAAAACCATAGAATAATTGATGCTTTTGAGTTATGGTGTTGGAGGAGAATATTGAAAATGCCATGGGATGCCAAAAGAACCAGTAGATCTGTTTTGGAAGAAGTGCAGCCAGATTGCTCCTTAGAGGCTAAGATTACCAAACTTTGTCTCTCATACTTTAGGCATATTGTCAGGAGGGAGCAGTCTCTGGAGTATGATATCATGTTTGGTAAGGTGGAAGGTCAGAGGAAAAAGGGAAGACCCCTCAATGAGATGGATTGGCCAAATGGCAGCATCAATGGACTCAAGAGTGACAACAATAGTGAGGTTGGTCCAGGATCAGGCAGTGTTTAGTTCTGCTGTGTATAAGGTCTCTATGGGTCGGTACCAACTTGATGGCACCTAACATCAGTTTTCATCTGAAGTTCATCTGAAACCTGTCCACCATGGTATTTAAAATACCTGTGGCATAACTTGCAGAATCACAGCACAAGTAAGCCACAATATAATAAACTGACAGATGAGTGATGTTTACCTGTGCTTTACTGACTATGCAAAACCTTTAGATTATGTGGATCATGACAAGCTATGGACAAAAATGATAAGAATGAGTATTCTGGAACACTGACTTATGCTTATTTGGAACTTTTACATATCCCAAGAGATTATTGTTTTAAGAAAACAAGGGAACATTGAATGGTTTAAAATTAGGAAAGGTGTGTACCAGGGTTGTATTACTTCGCCATACTTATTCAATTTGTATGCTGAACAAATAATCTGAGAAGCTGGATAATATGAAGAAAAACATGGTATCAGGATTTGAGAAAAACTTTTTAACAACCTGTGATGTGCAAATGATACAATTTACTTGCTGAAAGCAAAAAGTACTTAAGATACTTATTGATGAAAATTAAAGACTTTGGCCTTTGGTGTGGGTTGCATCTCAATATAAAGAAAACAGAAATCCTCATCACTGGGACAATAAACAACACCCCTATAAATGGAGAAAACATTGAAATTGTCCAAGACTGCATTATGCTTGGATCAACCATCAACACTCATAGAAGCATCCGTCAAGAAATTAAATGACATATTTCACTGGACAAATCTTCTGCACAAGACCTGTTTATAGTGTTTAAGAGCAAAGATGTCAGTTTGAGGACTAAGGTGCACCTGACCCAAGCTATATTTTCAATAACCTCTTATGCACGTGAAAGTTGGACATTGAATAAGGAAGAATGGAGACAAATCGGTGCATTTGACTTATGGTGTTAGAGGGGAATATTAAAAGTACTATGGACTGCCAAAATAAGAAACAGATCTGTGTTAGAAGAAGTACAGTCAGAAATCTCCTTAGAAACCAGGTTGGCCAGACTTTGTCTCTCATAATTCAAATATATTGTCAGGGAGGATTCATCCTGGAAAAAACTATAGTGTTTGGTAAAGTGGAGGGTTGGAGAAAAAGAGGAAGGTCCCCAACTACATGGATTGGCACTATAGTTACAGCAATGGACTCAAACTTAGCAGCGACTGTGAATTTGGTATAGGACTGGGCAGAGTTTTGTTCTGTTGTGCATAGGGTCTCTTATAGTAAGTATCAACTTGATGGCAGCAAACATGAACAATGTTATTTGAAAAAGCATGGTTTGCAATTCATGGATTATATTATGTCTATGGTTTCTTTTATCAATATCTAAAGTTGCTGACAAACACCATAACAGCAATGATGATTTTATTGTGGTTAAGTGCTGTCGAGTTGATTCCAACCCATAGCAACCCTTTATAGAGTTTCCTAGGAGCAGCTGGTGAGCTTGAACTGCTGACATTGCAGTTCAAATGGCTTTGCAGTCTGGCGGATTAACCCACAGTAACAACCAGGACTCCAGCAATGACAATAGTTGTTGTTAAGTGCTTTAGCATCAGTATAGTGACATTACATAGGGTTTCTGAGGCTTGCATTTTTGCAGAAGCAGAAAGCCTCATCTTTCTCCCATATAGCAGTTGGTGGTCTTGAACCATCGACTTTATGGTCTGCAGTTAAGTGCTTATCACCCAGAGCGTCCATGCAATGATGATAGCTGCCATTTATTGTATGCTTATTTTTGTGTTATAAGCTATACAAAATAATTTTATGAATTCTACCTTTTAGTGTCCACAATAGTGTAGTAGGACCCATTATGAGCACTATTGCTTTAGGTAAAAATCTGAGAGTTCAAAGGAATATAAACTACATACTAACTGACTATATATTAAGTTTCAAGCACTATACTATCTTTCCTGCCTACTTGAGGCTGGTATACATGCTGTAGCACATATTTAAACCGTAGGAAAAATGTCATTTGTTTGTACTTCCTTGACTTTTATTGAAGCTCTCAAAAAATTTCCAAAACATAAAGGTTCCAAACAACCCCTGCACCACTCAGCTGAGCCGTTCGCGTTCGCCAGCCCCACAGCCACTCAGCGAGCATCCCCTCTCCTGCCCAGTTGAGCCTTTCGATTTCGCCGGCCCCGCTGCCGCGCGGCAAACAACCCCTCCCCTGCCCAGCAGAACCACGTTTGCCATACCCTGTCGACTTGAACTGCGTTCACCCGCTAGGGAACTATATCTGGGTCTCCCCCTTTTTTTTTTCTTTTTTCTTTTTTTAGCTAGTTTAGCAGAAGTTCCAGCGTGGCTCTGAGGCCTGCGGCGCCACTACAGAGCCTTTTGAACTGTAGGGTCGGTGGTTCAAGCTTTCCAGCCGCTCCTCAGGAACCCTATCTGGTTCTTCACCCCCCACCTCTTTTTTTAAATTTTTAAAATTTATTTTTATTTTTTAGCTTTAGCTGGTTTAGCAGGTGTCCCAGTGTGGCTCTGAGGGCTGGGGCACCAATACAGAGCCTTTTGAACTGCAGGGTCAGTGGTTTAAGCCCACCAGCCGCCCCTCAGGAAACCTATCTGGGTCTCCCCTTTTTTAGCTGGCTTAGCAGGATTCCCAGCGTGGCTCTGAGGGCTGGGGCACCACTACAGAGCCTTTTGAACTGCAGGGTCAGGGGTTCAAGCTCACCAACCGCTCCTCAGAAACCCTACACAGGGTCATTACTGGTTGCAATTGACTCAACACCACATAACAACCAGGAAATGAGGACAGAGTGACCAAAAGAGAGTTAGGACATTAAAGACATACCTACATTAAGCCACAGATTTTCCTATTATTATTATTGTTAGGTTTTTTTCTTTTTTTAATAATAATTTTTTTCTTTCTTTTTTC
>NW_006412399.1:6503-7610 GCF_000296735.1 Chrysochloris asiatica
ACTTTACAATGGAGTTGAGAAAAATAAGGAAGAAGTCAGGAAAGTGCTACAAGAGCAATCAAACAAGATAGATACAGCATTGGAAAAAATGCAAAGCCTACAGAAAGAGGTACAAACAATCAAAAGCAAAATGGCAGAAATAGAAAACACTCTGAAAGGGCAGAGGAGTAAAATAGATGAGATGGAAGGAAGAATCAGCGAGCTGGAAGACAAGTCTCTAAATACCACTAAGATAGAAGAACAAACACAAAAAAATATAAAAAAAAATTCAGAGGAAGGTATAAGACTCATGTTGGACAACATGAAGAGGAATAACTTAAGAATTATTGGCATTCCAGAACAAGAAGAATCACACAAGTCCACAGAGGATATAGTCAAAGAGCTACTGGAAGAAAATTTCTCCAAAATCCTGAAAAGAGAAAAAATAAACATACAAGAATCTGAAAGAACTCCAAGAAGAGTAGACCCCAAAAGAAAATCACCAAGACATATCAGAGTCAAGCTCTCCAAACTCAAAGATAAGGAGATGCTTCTGAAAGCAGCCAGAGAAAACAGAAGGATCACATACAAAGGCAAGAAAGTCAGATTAATCTCAGATCTCACAGCAGGAACCATGCAAGCAAGAAGGCAATGGGGAGACATATACAAAAACCTGGAGGAAAAAAACTGCCAACCAAGAATCTTTTATCCAGCAAAGCTATCAATCAAATATGATGGTGTAATCAAAACATTCCAGGATAAACAGAAGCTATGGGAATTTACCAAAGCCAATCCTGAACTACAAAACATCCTAAAGGGAGTTCTGTGGGCTGAGAACCAACAAGAAGAGGCAACAACCAGAGATTGACATACGTGGAAGCACCTCCCTGAATTAAGTCAACAGAAAGAAGAATCAGTAACAAAACAAAAATATAAAAACAAAGACAGAGACTCTGAAAGGTCAGTCTATGACCAAAGCAAGTACAATGTAAAAGAAGGTAAACATATAGGAAAAGAGATCCAGACAGGGAGAAGGTCAGGTCGATTACAGGATAAAATAGTCTGCAATAAGTGGTCAGAAAAGCTAATGGACTATAAGGCAACCTCAATGAAAATTAACACTTCACA
>NW_006412399.1:8006-8466 GCF_000296735.1 Chrysochloris asiatica
CCAGCATAATAGATAAGGATGGACATTATATCATGATTAAAGGGACTATAGAACAAGATGAAATAACTATATTAAATATCTATGCTCCAAATGAAAGAGCGCCAAAATTTGTAAAATGAACTCTTACAGACATGAAGAAAGAAATAGATGAATCTATAATAATAATGGGTGATTTTAATACTCCACTTTCAAAAATGGATAGAACAACCAGAAAGGAACTCGACAAAGACACAGAAGAACTAAACAACACACTAAGCCAACTGGACCTCATAGATGTGTACAAAGCATTTAATCCAACAATGGCAGAATGCACATTCTTCTCAAGTGCACATGGAACATTCTCCAGAATAGACCATGTTTTAGGCCACAAAACAAACCTACATAAATTTACAAATATCAAAATACTACAAAGCATCTTCTCAGATCACAAGGCTATCAAATTAGAAATCAACAATAGGAA
>NW_006412400.1:0-3743 GCF_000296735.1 Chrysochloris asiatica
CAGAACAGGAAGAGAATAAAAAGCACAGAGAAAATTGTTGAAAAGTTTTTAGAAGAACACTTCCCTACATCATGAAAAGTAAGAAGATAAATATACAAGAACCTGAGAAACCATAAACAGGACAGATCCCAACATCACCAAGATATATCATAATCAAGCTTTATAAAATCAAAGACAAGGAAAGAATCCTGAAAGCACCTCAGGAAAAAACAAAAAGTTATCTACAAAGGAGAACCAATTTAGACTAAGTT
Organism: Chrysochloris asiatica; assembly: GCF_000296735.1. NCBI lineage: Eukaryota > Metazoa > Chordata > Mammalia > Afrosoricida > Chrysochloridae > Chrysochloris > Chrysochloris asiatica. The sequence goes on from NW_006412400.1 coordinate 252, forward strand.
CTAATTTCTCAGCAGAAACCATGTAGACAAAAAGGCTGTGGGATGATATATATAAAATTCTGAAAGAAAAAAAAGTTGCTAACCAAGAATCAGATACTCAGCAAAGCTGTCCCTCAAATATGATAGTAAAATTTGGACATTTTTGAGATAAACAGAAATTCAAGGAATGTGTAATGACCAGACCAACTGTACAAAAAATACTAAAGAATATTTTTTGGAGTGAGAACCAATGACAGCAGACAATAACCTGAGACTACCTACCTTACATGACAACACCATCCAGAACTCAATCCAAATACAGACGTATTTAAAAGTAAAACAAACTTACAAAACTGAAAATAGGGAACCAGAGATATTGATTTACAATGAAATCACTACAAAACCAAAGAGGAAATAGCATAGATACAGATTTACAAATGGCAAGGAAGTCAAGGTGATTTTAAGATAAAACAGACCATTTTTAACAGGGAAAAAATTAATAAATTATAAGGTAACCTCAAAGAAAATTACTATACCTTCTTATCAAAATAAAGAGTAAAATTAAAAGATTTAGTAAATATTAACACAACAGAAATTAAGAAAATGAAAAGAAAACTGCAAACAAAATGAAATCAATGCAAAAAACAAGGTGTAACAAAGAATAAGGAAACCAGCAGCACCACACACACACACACACACACAATAAAATTACAGCAATCAAATTATACATACACACAATTACACTGAATGTTAATGGATTAAATACATTAGTCAAGAGACAAAGCTGAATGGAGAAGCAAACAGGATCCTTCAATATGCTGTCTACAGGAGATACATTAAAAAGGATGGAGACAGCTTCAATGCCCATCAATATAAGAATGATTAAACAAACTTTGGTACATACACATAATGGGATACTATGTAATGCTGAGGAATAATGATGAATCTGCAAAACACCTCACAACATGGATGAACCTGGAGGACATTATGCTGAGTAAAATTAGTCAATCACAAAAGGACAAGCATTCTATGAGGCCAATGTTGTGAAAAGTTTTTTAAAAAAGCTTTCTTAATAAAAGACACAATCTATGATAATTGGAAGGGGAGGAAGAAGGAAAAATTATTCATGGGCTAAGGGAAGAGACATGTTAACATGGGTGACAGGGCAGGCAGTATACAACAAGAAGGAGGTTAGTAGAGGAAAGATGAAGGTAGGGAGAGACAAAGGGAAGACTGTAAGATTTAAAGTAAATAGAAGTAAATACTGTTAACTGTTGGTACATGGATCAGTTTGAAATTATTGTAATGAAGCAAAGTATATCTGATTTGTTGAATGTAAAACTGATGAATCTGTAAACATTCAATGAATTCACAACAAAAGGTCAGTTTGTGGAAAAATTACATTATCTTTTAATTCGATATTTCAACCAACTGTTTGAAAGCCCCTTGTATATAACACCAAAAGTATAAGTAATGAAAGAATAAACAGAGAACTTGGACTTGGTCAAAGTCCTCCCTCACACCAAGGGTGACTCTTACACTGTGTGTTGGGGCAATGTTAAGGGCATTGGTGCTATTCACTTCAAAGACGGTTCACTGCAAACAGGCTAACTTCCCTGATGGCTGACCACACCAAAGGACACAACCCTAGAGCAGCCTGACCTGACACTCAAACATGCCCAACTTACCTCTTGGCCTCCCACTCCAACAGCATTTTATGGATTTCTTTGAAGAAAAAAATATGTATTTACTAAGACTCTTTCTAGTTCGTTTGCTCACACTCCTACCTCCAGTGAATACTCTGGTAGTTGTTACAGTGTTTAAAGCAATGTTATAAGCAGAATTGTTAAAAATAGTAACAGAACAGAAATTTATACCTTAAACAAATCATTCCAACAGATGGGACATAAAGCATTTATTATCCCTCTCTGGTCTGGGACTTTTCAAACACTGCATTTCCAGCCGACCAGACTGGGAGCTATTTGATAGTACCTCTCTGACCAATTACATACTAATTAAAAGACCTCGGTGTGGGGTGGAGGTAGGAGCTTTGCATATGGACTTTTAATTACTGGTCCCCAGTTTTGCCAAGAAAACACAAAGGGCTTTTCTGGCTGGATGCTGAGGCTTAGAATGAACATATGGCCTGAGTGGGAGGGGAGGGTTCAGAGTATAATCCTAAACAGGAAGTGGAATATTCCCCCCACCCAGTGTAATCTCCTGAAGTAACTATGTACCAGGGTTAACCAAAGCAGCCCCTCTAACAAAGGGCATCCTAAATGAACAGTGAACTGTCATCCTGGACATTCAATTTCTGGGTCATCTCTGAACTGGAATTCCTTTTTTTTCCCCCCATAAAACCATAAAAATATTTATTAAACAAGTATATCAAAATTTGAAACTACTGTATGTTTATTAATATAACCTCCATACCCTTTTTTTGGTCCTGTTTATATATTTACATACTTTTTTAAAAAGTTTTTATTGTGAATTGAATGATAGTTTACATGGGAGAACATCAGTTTTATATTCATCGTTTCATTGCAATGATTACAATCCCCTCCATACATCACCATTCAATAGTATTTGCTTCTATTCCCTCTGTTATTTTTGGATGTACACAAAAATGCTCAGGAATATATAATCATTTAAACAATCAAAGGACACATTCTGCAAGCCTACCTCCTGGCCCCCAACACATAACCTTTCTCTTTCCACAAGTCTAGAGTCTTCAGCTGCTGTATCTCTCTATGTCCTCATCTTTGCCTCCATCTCTGGTGTCGCTGCTTCTCTGGATAGGGTCCCACATTCCACTTGTACTCTTCTCCCTTGATAGTCCTAAGGGCCTCTGTTCCTGAAATGCAAGATTAACTAATTCCCCCTTTATGTTAAAAAACCTCTACCTTTAAATTTAAAGTTATGATCATCACAATTAGTCATGATAACAACTACTCACTATTGAATCTTAAGAATCTTATCCCCATCTCCTTTCACCAGAGAGGTCTAGACAAGATGAAAACTATTTAGTGGAGATTCTACCTTTCCCTGCACACTCTGAAACTAAACTTCCTCTTGAAAAACTTGTAAGCCAGTCACTTCGTGCCTTAGTAGCCCCCCATTTTAGGTAGCCAATATCTAAGTTGCCCATCCCTATCTGCATCCAGAGGGAACACGATTGATCCTTGATGTGAAGACTCCTTCCCTCTCAGTTGGTATTTTGAACTACTACATCCATAAGAATAGGTCAACTTCATTAAATTGTAGCAATTTACACTTGTTTCCTTAATCAAATTTTTAAAATCTTCTAATTGATTTATGTGGAATTCCTTCTTGACTCTGCTGCCAATTATTGGGGGTTTTTTTGGATCTGAACCTCAGGTCTCTGCCTAGGTTTCACTGAGCCTTAGGGACTGGCTGTTGTTTGTTTCTTTAAAGTTGACCTCCAACTTTTGGTAACTCCATATGTAATGAAACAAAACACTGCTCGGTCCTGTACCATCCCCATGATCAGTT
>NW_006412400.1:5087-5825 GCF_000296735.1 Chrysochloris asiatica
TGAAAGAATAACTTTGTTTGTTAAAGCCATCCATGTGTGGTATTTGTGTATATCCTTCCAGGTTCCCCAGTCCAGACAAATCAGGTAGGCTACACTTCAGACTCCAGAAGAGAAGCATGGACCCAGTCCTGACTAATCAGCACAATTTCATTCTTTTAGCCACAGTGTTTGCTTCAAGGATGGGATTTAGAACCAAACGGGTATAATCAGGGTGATGGTCTGTCTGTATGAGTATGGGAGCTCACATATGAGTAGACTCACCCTGTATCCAACTTGGGGATTGAAAGTATGGAGCCTGAAGATGGAGAAGAGGCAGAACCAAGAGAAAGAAAAAGAGGCACCAGAATACTGTCATAGCAATTGAGGTACTGGATCAAACCATTCCTGAATAAATCTACTCATGGCTGTTCAGTTATGCAAGCTAACCCACTTCTTGTATGCTCAAGTTGCCTTCTTAGACTCTCTGCCAATTTGCAGCTAAGATAATGCTATTTGATAGAAATAAAATTCAGATAGGGGATGTTAACAACAATAAATAAAGCATGCAAAAAACACACTTGCTATAGTCTCTTTGGAGCCCTAGGAATCTTACTTCAGAATCAAAGGATTCTAGAGCTGTAGGAGTCATGAGGACTAAAGCTTCCTATTAATTCCTCTTTGCTGTCTTTCTTTTTCTTAACAGGTATATACTTTAAAATCAAGGGATAAAGGTGTAGAGAACAAACAAGATGGTGGATT
>NW_006412400.1:7937-8366 GCF_000296735.1 Chrysochloris asiatica
GCTTGAAGAGGGGAAATAATACTAAAATCCTTAACTGCTTTATGAATATTAGTTTCCCTTGCCTACTATTGTAAAATAGACACTTGAGTGGGATAGAAAGGAATGTTATGAAAAATGATTAGAGAAAACTTGTAAGCCTGCCCTCAGCCTATAACTGATTGGAATACCTAAACAGAGTACTACAACTTGCCCAGTGAAATAGGCCTCATGCAAAGCCTTTAAAGAGTATAAGACCTTGGGTGGAATCCTGAGTCCCATCCAGAACCTTATGAGGTGAGACATTCCTACTAGAAAGGACAAACAGACTGGAACAGCTACAGCGACAAAAGATACATCTTCATGATGAACCTGACCTATACTCAGAGCGGTAGTCACTCTAAATACCAAAAGAGAGGGAAAGAGTCTTCAAATCAAGTATCAATGCTATCC
>NW_006412401.1:0-2557 GCF_000296735.1 Chrysochloris asiatica
GTACCGATTCGATGGCACCTAACAACAACAACAATCTTTATCTTGCTTCACAAGGAAATAGGGTTTGCTAGTCCTGTCTTTTTCCAACACTGAAGCAAGTCTCAAGTCCAGGGAATCCCACCCTGTTAACTTGACACTAACCACAAGTTGAAACCCACCAGCCACTCCTCAAACCTCCTACTCAGGGTTTCTATGAGTCAAAACCAACTTGGTAGGCTTAACAAAAATTTATTTGTTGTTGAAAATATGCACAACAGAACAAACACAGAGTTGAAAATTTTTCATATGTACAATTCAGTGATAATGATTCCATTCTTCAAATTTTGCAACCAGTCTCCCCTTCCTTTTCCAAACTGTTACTCCTTCAGTAACATGAACTCACTGCTCTTTTAAGTTTCCTATCTAACTTTCAGAGTTTCTGTTTTAAATTTGATTCCATGCACACAGTTCTTCAACAAAGCATACACAATGTTCAAGGCAAACATTCTATATTAAATAAACTTCCCCATTGTTGGAGTCTTGCTGTGGTGCTGCAGGATAATGTGCTGGACTGCAAGGTCAGTTTGAGCCACAAGGTTGGTGGTTCAAACCCACCAGCTGCTCCTCAGAAATCCTATACATGCTCACTATGAGTTGGAATCAACTCAACATCTCTTAACAACATCAATGACAACAATGTTGTTCATTTAAAGAATAATTCAGAGAATAATTATATTTTAAGATTTAAGGATTTAAAGTTATCTCAGGGCAATAGTTTTGGGGATTCATCAAGACTTAATTACTCCAGAAATCTGGGTTCCATGAGAATTTCAAATATTGTCCCTTGTTTTCCCCTTTTGTTCAGAATTCTTATACAGAATCTTTTTTCCACCTACATAACTATTTTTTAAATTTCACTTTTGTTATTGTTGCTTAGAATATACCCAGAAAAACATACACAAATTTAACAAGTTCTGAAGGTACAATTCAATGACAATGATAATGTACTTGAAATTTTATAACTAAGCTCATCTTCCTTAACTGAATTGGTCCTTCCCCATTTGCATATTCATTACACCCTAAGTTTCCTATCTAATTTTTCAAGTTGCTTTTCTAAATTTGATTTGTACAGATACTTCTTAAAAGAACACAATGCTCGTGACTGACATTCTTTATTAATTAAGTTAAACAATTGTTTGTTTTTGGAGTCCTCCTGTAGTTCTGTAGCATCAGAATTGGATTGCTAAGCACACAGCTGGTGGTACACTATGCCTAAAGTTGGTGGTACAGTAATGCCAAAATGTCTCAGAGGTAACAGACAACTTCAAATCCAATAAGCAAGACACAGTGACACAAGCAAGCTACCAAAATAAAGAACCAGAAAACTTCTTGGAAGAGAAAAGTTAATAGTAGAACCATCTGGTAAAAGTAGAAAATAACAGAAAGATGTTTACTTGTGTTTTATTAACTATACAAAGACTTTTGATTGTGGAATCATGACAAGCTATCGAAAACACTATGGGGAATGAGTATTCTAGAACTCTTAATAGTTAGTGCTCATGAGAAACCTGTACACAAAGCAAGAGGCAGTTGTTAGAATAAGGGAACCTGGAATCGTTTAAAATCAGGAGGGATGTGGACCAGGTTTGTATTCTTTCACCAGGTGGCATCAGAATTGGAGAAAGTCTCAATAATAATATGAAAGCAAAGAGGACTTAAAATACTTACTGATGAAGGTCAAAGACCACAACCTTCAGTTTGGGTTGTAACAACGTAAAAACAAAAATCCTCTCAACTTGACCAATAAATAACATCATGATACATGGAGAAAATCTGTAGTTTTCAAATACTTCATTTTGCTTGGGTCCAACATCAACACTCATGGAAGCAGCAGTCAAGAAATCAAATAATATATTGCATTAGGCAGATCTGTTGCCTAAGACCTTCTTCAAGTGTTCAAGAGAAAAGATGTCAGTTTGAGGATTAAATAGTGTCTGACCTAAGCTATGGTATTTTCAATAGTTTCATATGCATGTGAAAGTTGGACAATGAATAAGGAAGACCATAGAAGAATTGATGCATTTGAGTTATGGTGCTGCAGAAGCATATTAAAGGTACCATGGACTGCCAGAAGAACAAACAAATCTGTATTGGAAGAAGTATAGCCAGAATGTTCCTTAGAAGCCAAGATGACCAGACTTTGTCTCTCATACTTTGGACAAGTTATCAGGAGGGAACAGTCCCTGGAGAATGGCATTATGCTTGGTAAATGGGAGTGACAGTGAAAAAGAGGGAGACCCCCAAGAAGATGGATTGGCACAGTGGTTGCAACAATGAGCTGAAGTGTAACCTCAATTGTGAGGATGGCACCAGACTGGACGATATTTTGTTCTGGTGTACATAGGGTCATTATGAGTTGGAACCAGCTCAATGGCACCTAACAATGACAACCTGGTGATAAAGAATTCAATGCATTAGGCTGCTAACCACAAGGTCAGCAGTTTGAATACACTAGCTGTTCTGCAAGAGAAAGATGAGCTTATCTGCTCCTGTAAAGATTTGCAGCTTCAGAAAAACT
>NW_006412401.1:3392-5973 GCF_000296735.1 Chrysochloris asiatica
TTGAACTGCAAGGTCGGTGGTTCAAGCTCACCAGCAGCTCCTCGGAAAGCCTATACAGGGTGGCTATGGGTTGGAACCAACTAGACGGCACTTCACAACAATAACAACAACACATTGGAAAGACATAAGAGTAGAATTGAAACAAAAAATGGATCAAAGAATTATAAAACAAATCTCTTAATCCTAATTTGTATGAGCTAAAAAAAAGGACTGAAGAAAATCTAAGAATTGTGGGGAATAGCATCAAAAGGAACATTTTACATGTGATTGGAATTCCAAAACAGGAGGATGCAGGAAAAAAAAAATTAAAATAAAAACACTGCATTGTCAAAGATTTGCTAGCAGAAATTTCCCTAATATTATGAATGTGGAAAAGATATGCATCCAAGAAGCTCAGTGAACCCTATACAAGAATGAACACAAAAGACAGTCACCAAGACATATCCTAATCAGACTTTCCAAAACTAAAGATAAAGAAACAATATTGAGACCAGCTCAAAAAGAAGAAGAAGAAGAAGAAGAAGAAGAAGAAGAAGAAGAAAAAGGGTTACTTACAAAGAGTAATCAACAAGACTAAGCTCTGATTTCTAAGGGGAAACCATGCAAGTAAAAAGACAGTGAGATGACATAAATAAAACAGTAAGAGAGGAAAATTTCTAACAAGGAATTATGTATCCAGCAAAACTGTCCCTTAAATATGATGGTGGAATTAGGACACTTCCAGAAAAGCAGAAATTAAGAAAATTGATAAAAATCAGAGCAACTTTGCAAAAAATATTCAAGGGAATCCTTACAATAAAGAACCAACAGCATTATATAGCAAACTAATATTAAGACACAGGACAACATCACCTGGAAGCCAACCCCAAAAAAGAAACTTCAAAGGAAAAAAAAAAAGCTTACAAAACTGAAAATAGAGAACCAGAGGCATCAATTTGTAAATGACAACAACCATAAAGTATTAAGAGGGGATAGATGGTATAATTACTGTCCTTTCAAATGGAGAGAAGTCAGAATGATATCAAGATAGAACAGACTGTTTCAAACTTAGGAAGATAACAAAAAATAAAGAGGATCCACAAAGAGAGTTAATAAAGCTTCTAATCAAAATCAGAAGAAAGGAAATCATAAGAACTTAGTAAACACAAAATAAGAACAACAAAGAAAATTTGGTAACTAAATGGACTCTGTGCAAATAATTACACAGAATAAGGAAATAACCAATACCACAACAGAAAATATAAAACAATGACAACAATAAATTCATCTCCTTGTTGTGTGCCATAAAGTCAGTTCCAACTCAAAGTGAACCTAGGTAAGGTTTCTGAGATTGACTGGTGGGTTTCCACTGATATCCTTACCCTACAATGTAACACCAGGGCAATACATTTTAACCTATCATTAATGCCACTTAACATAAACAGTTTAAATACACCAGTCAAGAGAAGGACAGTGGCAGAACGGATAAGGAAACATGATCCATCAACATGCTATCTACAAGATATGTTAGAAACAACAATAAAAATAAGGAAAAAATCAAGGGATGAAAGAAACAAATACATCAAGCTAACAGCTGCACAAAAAAAGCAGGAGTACCAATATGAATTCTGATAAAATATACTTCAAGGAAAAAGAAAGCATAAAGGATAAGTTGTTGTTGTAAAGTGCCATCGAGTCGGTTCAGACCCATAGCAACCTTGTATCGGGTTTCCGAGGAGCAGCTGGTAAGCTTGAACCGCAGACCTTGCAGTTGAAACGGCTTTGCAGTCTGGCATTGACCCACAGTGCCACACCAGGACTCATAAATGATAAGAGTAGTATCTAATGATTAAAAGGTAAATCCATAATAAATTAATTTTCACCCAATAAAAGACCCCAAAATACAGAAAGCAAATATTGTCAGAATTAAAAAGAAAAATAGACAAATCCACAATTGTAGAAAGCAATTAACTGCTTTCAATGAGGGCAGAACAAGTGAGAGAAACTCAAGAAAGAAAGAGAAAAATCTCAATACAACCAACCATTTTGACACCATGGACATACAGAATACTCAACCCAACCAAAATGTAATATGTATTCTTTTCCAGTGAGCATGGATAATTTTCCAAAGTAGACCATATGTAAGACTACCAAGCAAACCTCTAGGTTTCTTGGATCCATTTTCTTGGATCACAATGTAATAAAATTAGAAATCAATAATAGTAAGATCAGTGAGGGGGGGGGGAGGAATCAAATACACGGAAACTGAATAACATTTGGCTCAAAAACTACAGGGTAGTAGAAATAAAACAGGGGTGATGGGGCAAAATTCCCAGAAACAAACAAGAATAAAACCACAACATACCAAAATCTTTGGGAAACAGCAAAAGCAGTTGTCAGAGGGCAATTTAAAATTATAAATATGCACATGATAAAAAAATAAAGAAGCAAAATCACTACCTTAATTCAACAACTCAATTAAAACAATTAAAATTTTGAAAAGTCAACAATATCTAGAAGAAAGAAAATAACACAGACTCAGGCAGAAATAATTGAAACAGAAAAAAACAATAGAAAAAATAAGTTAGGCTGGAAATTGGTT
>NW_006412401.1:7638-8876 GCF_000296735.1 Chrysochloris asiatica
ATGCAGAAAACATCAAAAGAAGATGGAAGGAATACACAAAGTTACTATACCAAAAGGAATTGGTTGATGTTCAACCACTTCAAGAGGTAGCATATGATCAATAGCCAATGATCCTGTAGGAAGAAGTCCAATGCGCATTGAAGGAATTGACAAAGGACAGGGCACCAGGAATTGATGGAATCAAAATTGAAATCTTTAAAAAAGGTGAGGTGGTACAGGAGGCACCCACTCATCTATGCCAAGAAATTTGGAAGACAACTATCTGGCAAACTGATTGGAAGAGATCTGTATTTATGCCCATTCCAAAGAGAGGTGACTCAACGGAATGTGGAAATCATCAGAAAATATCTTTGATATCCCATGCGAGTAAAGTGATAATAAAGGTAATGCTGAAATGGCTGCATGCATACATCGACAGAGAACTTCCAGAGGTCCAAACTGGATTCAGAAGAGGATGTGGAATGAGGGATATCATTGTTGATGTCCAATGGATCTTGGCTGAAAGCAAAGAATACCAGAAAGATATTTAACTGTGCTTTATTGACTACACAAAGGCTTTCAATTGTGTGACTCATGACAAGCTATGGACAACATTGAGAAGTATGAGTATTCTGAAACACTTAATTATACTCATGAGGAATCTGACATGGACCAAGAGGCAGTTGTTCAAACAGAACATGGGAACACTGAATGGTTTAATATTAAGAAAGGTGTGCAACAGAGCTGTATTCTTTCACCATAAACATTCAACCTGTATGCTGAGCAAGTAATCTGAGAAGCTGGGTTATATGAAGAAAAACGTGGCATCAGAATTGGAGGAAGACTCATTAACAACCTGCGATATGCAGATGATACAACCTTGCAGGCTGAAAGTGAAGAGGACTTAAAATACTTACTGATGAAGATCAAAGAACATAGCCTTCGGTATGGATTGCATCTCAATGTAAAGAAAACAAAAATCCTCACCACTGGACCAACAAACAATATTCTTATCAAAGGAGAAAAGACTGAAGTTGTCAAGGATCAACCATCAACACTCAGGGAAACAGTAGTCAAGAAATCAAATAATGTTTTGCATTAGGCAAATCTAGTGCACAAGACCTTTTTAAAGTGTTGAAAAGCAAAGATGTAAGCTTGAGGGCTAAGATGCACCTGACCCAGGCCATGGTATTTTCAATAACCTCATATGCATGTGAAAGCTAGACAGTGAGTAAGAAAGACCACAGAAGAATTGATGC
>NW_006412402.1:0-794 GCF_000296735.1 Chrysochloris asiatica
GGCATTGTAGGCTAATGCATCAGACTGCAAACTCATTTGAACTGCAAGGTCAGTAGCTTAAGCTCACCAGCTGCTTCTTGGAAAACCTATACAGGATCACTATGGGTTGGAATCAGTTTGATGGCACTCAACAACAGCAATCCAATCATTTGGTGGGAATTAAGAAAACATTGGACAGAAAAGCTGTATCAAGTAAATTCAAGGTACCACAAAACTGAAATTTGAATTTCATAAAATCTTCATATGTCATAAAGTAGTCTTTGTCTTAATTATGCAATGCTGCTTTAACACAAGTACCAATTCTTTTATAACAGAATTAGTACAGCAATGCCTGGTTGTTGTTGTTAGGTGCCATCAAGTTGATACGGACCCATAGTGACCTTATGCACAGCAGAACAAAATGCTGCCCGATCCTGGGCCAACCTCACTACAGTTGCCATGCTTGAGTCCATCAATGCTGCCACTTGGCTAATCCATCTCGTTGGGGATCTTCCTCTTTTTCTCTGACCCTCCACCTTACCAAACATGATATCCTTCTCCAGTGACTGGTCCCTGGAGTATGAGAGACAAAGTTTGGCCATCTTGGCCTCCAAGGAGCACGCTGGCTGCACTTCTTCCAAAACAGATCTATTGGTTCTTTTGGCAGCCATGACACTTTCAGTATTCTCCTCCAGCACCATAACTCAAAGCATCAATTCTTGGATGGTCTTCCTTATTCACTGTCCAGCTTTCGCATGCATATGAGGTGATTGAAAATACCATGGCTTGTGTCAGGTGTACCTTAGTCCTCAAGC
>NW_006412402.1:1330-8553 GCF_000296735.1 Chrysochloris asiatica
TGTGTAGTCAATAAAGCACAGGTAAACATCTTTCTGATATTCTCTGCTTTCAGCCAAGATCCATCTGACATCAGCAATGATATCCCTCATTCCACGGCTTCTTCTGAATCGGGCTTGAACCTCTGGAAGTTCTCTTGTCAATGTATGATTGTAGCTGTTTCTGTATTACCTTTAGCAAAACTTTACTCACATGGGATATCAAAGAGATTATCTGATGAGTTCCGCATTCCATTGGGTCACCTCTCTTTGGAATGGGCACAGATATGGATCTCTTCCAAACAGTTGGCTAGATAGTTGTCTTCCAAATTTCTTGGCAGAGATGAGTGAGTGCCTCCTGTGCCATCTCACTTTCTTGAGAGATTTCAATTTTTATACCATCAATTCCTGGTGCCTTGTTCTTTGCCAATTTCTTCAATGTACCTTGGACTTCCTCCTTCAGTATCATGGGCTCTTGATCATATGCAACCTCTTGAAATGGCTGAACAGTAACCATTTCCTTTTGGTACAGTGACTCTGTGTATTCCTTCCATCTTCTCTTGATGCTTTCTGCATCATTCAATAATTTGCCCAGAGAATCTTTCAATAATGAAAGTTGAGGCTTGAATTTTTTCTTCAGATACCCAAGCTTGAGAAATCCTGAGTGTGTTCTTCCTTTTTGGTTTTCTGACTCCAGATCTTTGCACATTTTGTTGTAATATTTGGCTTAATCTTCTCGAGTTGATCTTTGAAATTTTCTCTTCAACTGTCATACCTCCTCATTTCTTCCATTTGCTTTAGTATCTCTACACTGGAGAGCAAGTTTTTGTGTCTCTTCTGACATCAATTTTGACCTTTTCCTTCTTTCTTGAGATCAAAAGCATCATACATAGAAGAAAGCAAAAAGTCAATCCTGGTGGTGGATGACTTTAATTCCCAGAAATTCATTTTACCACAGTTTAGAATACCAGAAGTCCAAATTCAGAGTGCCAACTCTAGGGGTAGACCCTTTGTTCTGGGGAAAAGCCCTGGTCTCTCAGCATCTACGGGTTTAGTGTTCCTTGGAGATCGCTGTATGTCTTAATGTCAATATTCCCCTGGATCTAGAAGCTTCCTAGTGCAGGGACCCCAGGTCCGAAAGACCCACTGCATGCCTGGCCCTTATTTCTTAGTGGTAGCAGGTCACTCTGAGCTCTGCTCACTTCTTTCTTCTTTTGTATTTTAAGAGATTGACTTAAGATACAACTTAATCCTATACATTGCATCTAACCTTATTAATATCACAGAAGTGAGGGTTTGCAGCACATAGGATAATCACATCAGATCAGAGCTGATCATATTATTACCGAACATCCCACGGGAAATTTCCTGGCCTTCTAGCAAGGTGTCACAGATTCAGCTGAGGCGTTAGGGACACAAGACATGAGCAAAACAACAGGAGTGTGAGAAAGCAGGTTTAATAGAAAGCAAAAGTACACTCAATAGGCGAGCGAATTCATCTCTGAAAGCCAGTAAAATAGACATTGATCATGGCTGTCTTGGGGTATTTATTCTTTAAAATGTCCATCTCTGACATTCTCATAGCTCATAGGCTTTTCTTCTTTTGGTCTCCTTATTTAATTACCTTCTACCTGTGATTGTTGGTGGTTACAAGGGATTTGGGAGTGAGGGGTGTCGGGTCTGCTCCTGCTTCCTTACATCCCTGTTCTATCAAAATCCAATCACATTGTGGGTGTGATTGCATCATCTTAGATTCCATCATGGCGGTGTTATATACAACTTACTGCAAAACCACTGAGAATCCTGGCCAAGCCAAATTGACATAAAACTTTATGGCAATGGATTGGGTGGTTAGTTTGGATTTTATCTGTTGGTCCTCTTGCGTAACTTTCAATAAGGAAGTTGAAGACCACCAAGGTATGGTCCTTTGGGTAAAAGCTAGCTTCTGTACTCACTAATCTCCCAAGATAAAAGAGCTCAAGAAATATTTCACATTGAAAAAAGGGACAGAGTACTCAGAACCTATAACAATCATTAACCTTTATGCAAAACCAGTATCAGAGTTTCATAACCCAGGGACTTTCTGTACATGAAAATAGTCAAGTAACTTCCTTAAAAAAAGTTACATAAAGTAAGAATTATGTTACTCCTATTTCTGGAAATTCTCATTATATAGATACAGCTGATTTACAAGTTTTAGAGAAGGACATCATGCTTGGGAAAACAGGGTTGGTGAAAAAAGAGGAAGACCTCCAGCGAAATGAATTGACAAAGTGACAGCAACAAAGGGCTCAAACTTAACATTTGTGTGACTATCACGGGATGGGGCTCTAGTTTGTTTTCTTGTGCATAAGGTCACTATGAGTCAGCTCCTAACAACAACAACAACATGCAAGTTACTAAAACACCAAAGAAGGAAGTTTTACAGCCTCTGAATATACTTCAGTTACATGACTTGAGTTCTTACTCTGGGCAGTTAAAATAAAAAAGGATTCCTTTAATTGCCAGGTGAAGGTTGTAGTCTTTAAACTCTCAGAATTTTAAGAAAATGAAAATGGCATTTGTTGATTACTTATGTTACCAAACAACCATTTCCATATTTTTAAAGATCTCAGTGTTTCTCTGAGAGGTTGTTAAGTTCTAAAGTGTCCCATACAGCCTAGAGAAAGTTGAACCTTAACCTGTTAAACACTATTGCTCATTTCTAATCAAGCACAGGCAATGGTGACACAACTGCAGTTTCTAGAACGACTTCTTTCACAACTTATCAAGGTAAGGAAGTTCTTGTTAAATACTTTGCACTGTAACTTTTCCCTAGGGACAAAGAGAATGTTCACATGGTCTTTTGTCTTAAAAACCTAAATAGAAAAGGATTGGGATGGTGAAACATACATACCACAATACAACAGGATCCTCTCTGAATGACACATACAGATACGACTTAGCTTTGTCAATAAGAGTGAAATATTTACATTAAGCTAGAGGTGACTGTTCAAGAGCTTGGCGGGTCACTTACCGCCTCCTAGACTTGGTTTCTTCATCTGTAAGAAGATTGGAATGTTGTTGTTATTGTTACGTGCCTCAATAAAGTTACAACTCATAGTCATCATATGTACAATAGAATGAAACATTGCTCAGTCCTGAGTCATCCCCACAATTGTTGATACGTTTAAGCCCCTTGCTGGTACCACTGTGTCAGTCCATCTCATTTGGGGTCCTAATCTTTGGAGTACCTTCCAACCTGAAGGGCTCATTTTATGTATGTCACTATATCTGACAATGTTACGTTGTTATTCATAAGGTTTTTAGTGACTAAATATTCAGAAATATTCACCTCTCCTTCTTCCTAGTCTGTCTTAATCTGGAAGCTCCACTGAAACCTGTCCACCAAGAGTGACCCTGCTGATATTTCAAATGCTGGTGGTATACCTTCCAGTATCATAGCAACCTTCAAGCCATCACAGTACAAAAAACTGACAGATGAGTGGTAGAGATGAGGAATAGATGATTACAAAGGTTTCTGTGATTTTAATGGCTTCCAAAATAACTCTGACAAACCTATGCTATTTATATAGTTCTCCAAGGAGCCCTGGTGGTACCGTAGGATAAGCAGTGGACTGCTAAATGCTATTCAAACCCACTAGTCCTCCAAGACCCTGGTGTGGTGCTGTAGGATAAGCCCTAGACCACAAGTTCAGTTTTAACCACAAGGTCGCTGCTTAAAACCCGAAACCCTATACAGGGTCATTATGAGTCGGCACCTACTGGATGGTGCTTAAGAAAAACAACAGCCCTCCAGGGAGAAAGAAGAGGCTGCCTGCTCCCATAAAGATACATAGATTGGGAAACCCTGTATAGGGTCACTATTTGTTGGAATCAGCTTGATGGTAGTAGTTTTGGTTTGAGATTTTATGGAGTCTCTGGGTGGAGCAAATGCTTGACTATTAACTGAACAGTTGTAGGTTCAGGTCCACTCAGAGGAAAGGCCAGCTGATATACTTTTGAAAAATGTACCATTGAAAACCTGTGGAACACAGTTCTACTCTAACATGTACATGAGAATGCCGTCAGAGTCTAAACGTTATCTTATCTATAAAGTTCAAATGGCCCTCTTAGATCTATCTAGAAACATCATACTGTCCTCTACCTAGCTCAGACCTCTGCCATAACCCTCAGTCATTGTGGCATGACTGAGTAACTTCCTGTCTTTTTTCAGGACTTAGTAAACTGTGAGGACAACTATTCCCATCCACCCTTCTCCCGGACTGTCCACACCAGTTAAGAATCTAATTATAATGTTACAAATATCCATGGTCTTGTTTTGTGTGCTCTGTTGTTGAGTTTCTTTAAGTAACTTGTGGATGGTAGAGTATACATTTAGGGTTCTGTATAAGGATAAGAATGAGTTATTACTCTACTAGGGCATTTATTTGTTTCAAAATTAAATAGGTATGAGGAAAGTGTGGGCTCTTTCCCTAGGTTATACAAGGATAAGTCAAAAAGTATTTCTACTAGGGTACCAGTCCATATACACACAGGTTTATTCAAACAAAAGTTGTTTAAACATACATCTGCAATCGATGGCTGGCTGCAGACAAACTCCATAGATAATATACTTGTTTTAGTCACCTTGTTGTTGTTAAGTGCTGTTGACTCAGTTCTGACCCATAGCGACCCTGTATATTGTTTCCAAGGAGCAGCTGGTGAGCTTGAACCTCTGAACTTGCAAGTTCAAATAGCTTTGCAGTCTAGCGCATTAACCCACATCGCCACACCAGGACTCCTTAGGATGCCTTATTAAAAAAGATCCAATCAAAACAATGACTTCGAGAGGTTCTGCTTGTTGTGTTAAATGCCCTTGATTCAATTCTGACTCATAGTGATCCTGTGTACAACACAGTGAAACAATGCCCAATCCTTTGCCATCCTGAAAATTGTTATGTTTGAAACCACTATTGTAACAACTGTGTCAATAATTGGGGGCCTTCCTCTTTTTGCTGACCCCTCACTTACCTAAACACAATGCCCTTTTCTAGGGATTGGTCCCTTCTAACCTCAAGGTTGGCAGTTCAAAACTACCAGCTGTTCCGCCAGAGAAAGATGAGGCTTTCTGCTCCCATAAAGATTTACAGTCTCGGAAACGCTGTGCACGGTCACTGAGTCGGAAGAGACTCCACGGTACTTAACAACAACAACCTATTCAAAGTGTTTGAGATGAAGTCTTGTCATCCTAGCTTCTAAGGAGCATTCTGGCTGTATTTCTTCAAAAACAATTTTCTTCTTCTGGCAGTTCATCATATTTTCAATGTTTTTCAACAACACCATAATTCAAAGGCATATTTCAACACCATAATTCAAATTCAATTCTTCTCTGGTGTTCCTGATTCAGTGTCCCACTTTCACATGCATAAGAAGCAATTGAAAATACCATGACTTGGGACAGAAGCACCTTAGTCCTCAAAGTCACATTTTTGCTACATGATTCTTTAAAAAAGTCTTTTGCAGTATATTTGCCCAAGGCAATATGTTGTTTGATTTCTTAACTGCTGCTTCCATGAACATTGATTGTGGATCCAAGTAGAATTAAATCCTTGACAAGGTCACTCTTTCCTCTGTTTATCATGATTTTGTCTACTAGTTCATTTGTGAGGATTTTTTGCTTTCTTTACATTGGAATTGAAGATTGTGGTCTTTGATCTTCATTACTAAGTGTTTCAAGTCCTCTTCTTTTCCAGCAATGAAGGTTTTTTTTACGTGCATATCACAAGCTGTCAATGAGCCTTCATCCAATCCTGATGCCATGTTCTTCAAATAGTCCAACATCTCAGATTACTGCTCACCATACAGATTGAATAAGTATGGAGAAAGGAAACAAACAACCCTGACACACACACCCTTCCTGACTTTAAATCATTCAGTATCCCCATGTTCTGTTTGAATAACTGCCTCTTAATGTATGTGCAGATTCCACATGTGTACATGTTCTGGAATACCCATTCTTCGCAATGTTATCCATAATTTGTTATGATACACACAATTGAAAGCCTCTGCAGTCAGTAAAACACAAGTAAACATGTTTCAGCTATTCTCTGCTTTTAGCCAAGATCCATCTGACATCAGCAAAGATATCCCTCTTTCCACATCCTCTTGAATCTAGATTGAATTTCTGGCAGTACTGTCTCTATGTGCTGCTGCAAAATTTTACTCGTGTGTGATATTAATGACATTCAGGACTTCCACATCCTGAAGAGCCATCTTTGTTTGGCTAGGTAGCTGTCTTCCAAATTTCTTGACACAGACTAATGAGTGCTTCCAGGACTGCATCGGTTGGTTGAAATATGTCAATTGGTATTTTGTCAGTTCTTAAAGTCTTGTTTTTGCCAAAATTTTCAAGTGCAGCTTGGATTTCTTCTTTCAGTACCACTGGTTCTTAATCATATGATACCTCATGCAATGATTGAATGTTGGCCAAGTCTTTTTGGTAAAATGGTTCAATATTTTGCTCATGTTGTTGTTGTTATGTGCCGTGGAGTCAGTTCCGACTCATAGTGACCCTGTACAGGGTTTCCGAGGCTGTAAATCTTTACAGGAGCAGAAAGCCTCATCTTTCTCTTGCGGAGCAGCTGGTAGTTTCGAACTGCTGACCTTAAGGTTCATGATTTGTAACCACTACGCTATCAGAGCTTAGAGCTGTCAATACTGCAACTTGAGGCTTGGATTTTTTCTTCAGTTTTTTTTTTTTTTTTTTAGCTTGAGAAATGTTAAGCATGTTCTTTCTTACCTTTTGATTTTCTAACTCCAGGTCTTTGTACATTTCATTATAATACTTTACTTCGTTTTCTCAAGCTGCCCTTTGACTTTTTTCTGTTCAGATAATTTATTTCATCATTTCTTCCATCCAGTTTAGCTTGTCTACATTCAAAAGTAGGTTTTAGAGTCTTTTCTGACACCCATTTTGGTCTTTTCTTCCTTTCATGTGTGTTTATGACCTTTCCCTTCTATGGTCTGATGTTCTCAATGTTCTGATGTGTTTGAACTTCTGTCATTACTAGTACATCAAATCTGTTCTTGAGATTGTCTCTAAATTAAGGTGGGATTTATTAAGAATGTCATATTTTGACTCTTGTAGACTTGTTTTAATTTTCTTCAGCTACCACCTGAACTTACCTGAGTAATTGATGGTTTGTTCTACAGTCTGCTCCTGGCTTTGTTTTGTCTGATGACATTGAGCTTCTCTATCGCCTCTT